>NC_066247.1:11903421-12203421 GCF_024542735.1 Bombus huntii | reverse complement strand
ATATGCAAGGAACGATGCTCTCATTACGACGAATTCATCCTCGAAATTTGTATATCGACACCCGAGCGCCACGCGCCAAAGGGTTTCCTGGAAGGGTGCATTTTTGATGGAGCTACACGACCGTGAGAGTTGATTAAGTTACTACCGGCATAAACGAACCTGCGAATATTCCGTCGGTGACTGGCGTCACGTCCTTTGAAGATTTCATAGTCCCTTGAAAACATCTGGGTGTGGGAAAGATGATACAAATAGTAGAATAGCGAGATGATAAAAATGGTTAGAAATTGAAGTTTACATGTTTCGAGAAACCAGACAAGTAGAAGAGAGAGAGAGAGAGAGAGAGAATAGGATTTTTTGTTATTCTTGGGCCAGAGTCGAGAAAAATCAAAATTGTAATAAACGGGTTTGTAGTACGAATGAAAGTTAACAAGAAGAGGGAAATTAATTTTGTGAAATTCGATAATAAGAATTGATAATTTGCAAGAGTAAAAATATTGTAATTTGTAGTGCCGATCTAATTAATAGATTTTTCGGTCTGAATAATTAATAATATTTAAAAAAAGACAGTTGGACGTTAGGATACACATTTTTGTCCAAATTTTATTTTTACATATATCACAAGCAAAATAATTGATATTTTCATGGTCTGTGTGCATTCGGTGTGTGCCAAGCCTTCACATTCGTCCTTTTTGGAACATTGAAAGCCTGAGCAGCCACGGTCTCATTCAAAGTCTGTCTCTGGGTCATTTTATCTTCGAGGAATAGCTTCAAAGCCGCATTCATGTTCTCCTCTGTCCATTTTCCTCCTCCCTGCTTTAGAATTTCAGACATTTTGCCACGAGAAGAGGTAGGAAAAAGATTAAATGAACGTCTGCTAATTCAATTTCAATCGCTAACAGATTAAATTTACACATAAAAGACATTGGTCTGCACTGGTCGACGGCTGATTGTTAGCAGTGGACGATAAAAGTACTGGACGCTAGTGGACGATAAACACGTGCAAACGCTTTAGATTATAATGCATGTAATATACGAAGAAAATTGCAGAACTGGGGCTGCAGGAAAAGTAGTAGGAAAGTAATCATTTACTTACTCGAGGAATAAAATATTTCTAGAAAATAGTTCTTAACAGTCGAAATATCAACATATTCGTCTAACCTGTCAGAAAAACGAAAACAACGGAATAAACAACGTGGCTCCGAAATATGTTACACAGAATTGTTATATTCGCTCGTTTCCACAACTAATTTTGTTGGTCAGTACCGTATGCCAGTCAGTACACTGCACAACTTTTCCCTAATTTGAGACGTTTTGAGGGACGTAAGTATTCAGAGTTTCATGCAAGGTCATATAATGTTAACTGAAAATCATTTCTTCTTTCGCGGCATATTTTTTTATAAAATTATCTTTTCTCTCCATTCCATTGTCGCTACTAATGAAATTTCCTCATCTTTGTTATTTCTCGCGCTACTATTACGTCCGAAATCTACAAACACCATGGGTGTTTCCATGACAGAAGGAGATTAGGTATGACACCAGTAAACTCTCAATCATCGGAAAAGTCGATTAAACGAATGAAAAATCACGATATAATAAGCTATTGTATATGAGAACCGTCGTTTTTACTATGTTCGAATTGGAAGAAGCAATATGAAATATCGAACAGGATGCTAAATATGCAGTACATGTTTCGTATCGAAATTCCTAAGGGAGATTTGGCATCCAAGCAGACCACCCTACACATTATACGCGTAGAGAGTCGGCAAGCAAGGCAAATAGAGAGGAGTAGACGCGGTCCAGAATTCGATATCATAATCACAATAACGAAACCCCACAGGTATTCCCTTTATTCTCTGGTTTAAAGGGTAACCAGCGTGGCTCTTTCGAGTTACAAAGAGTATCAAAGTCGAGTTTAAACAACGCAATGGTTTCCTTCGGTCCATAATTGGAAACACGAGCCAGAGTCTGTCGCTAGGAACGCAACTCGGTTCATCAGCATCGAATTTCCACGGGCGTCTAAGTAGCTTAAATCGCGACGTTAATGCCTTCTCCGTTCTGTTTCCAGTTGTTGCTCGCGCTCTACCCCGTATAGAGCACGATAATCGATCGCGATATCGATGAAAGCTAGAGATAGGCTCGAGTAGCGTAGGCGAACGCTTGTGGACAACTTTTCACGAATATGGTATGCGCATTGGACGAAAAGTTCCGTATTGTTACTGCAATGAGTGACGATTGTCATGGAATTATTGATAAAATTAGAAAGAAATCTGAAAATGTATGTAAAGTTGCAAGGCTTTTGCTGGAAAAGTAACAAGCGTGAAAGATAATCACAGCGAGCAATTTATGTATCAATATGATATACCTGCAGCGAACCTTGCCGAATTTCATTCAAACTTGCAAATACACGTTGAACTTGATCCTATCGCTAATGTACGCATCGTCTCTTGGTTCGCAATTCACATCTTCCAAGTATTCGCGTGTCGCTACTAATGAAATTTCGTCATCTCTGTTATTTCTCGCGCTGCTATTACGCCCGAGATTACGCCCGTCGTCGAAACTATAACGTACGAACGTGCGTTCCGGCTTATGGAAAATTCATGGAGTTTGACAGATTGAACGAAACAGAGATTAGATATTCCGTAACAACCATAGAATTCTGATACGAAGTTTCGAATAGCGCTTGCACGAATCATTCTTGATAATGATTTTTTATTTGCTTTCGGACCTGTTGCTTCGACTCGGTTCTAAAGCTACGTTTCTTTGATTTGTCAAGCCTGTCTGTGTCGCGTGTTCCATTAAGAAATTGTATGGGACCCGCGTATCGCAGTTTTTAAAATTGATACACAAATACTGTCATATAGTTCAGCGTTATCGATTTCTTGCACGTACAAATAAAAGTAAAAACTGAGCAGAATAAATTAATTTCCAGACAAATGCTCGGAGGGAACCCGGTTTCTTTACGTTTTACTGTTAATTGAAAAAATGGGAATTAAAGCGCGAAGAGGGATTCAGGAACATTCCAGCTGGGAGAATCTCGAGCGGACGAAACTCGACCGAGTATCGTCTCTGATTTGCGCGAGTAAATCGGCTTACGTGACGTCCCGTCCTTCTCCTCCTGTGTCGTCGATGTCGTCCTCGTCTCGATGGATAATGCGAACGGTACACAACGTCGTCGTCGAGATGAGTTCCAAAGGCAGTTAATGCACCAGTAACCCTTTAAAGGTTCCAGTGCCCCTTTTCTCAGGTAGCTGTTTCTTGTGTATATCTTGGGTCAAAAGCGCCCTCTCAAAACGAAACGTTCGATGAAGCTCTTCCAATTATGGATATACAGCTCTAGAGCAGAAGAGTTCGTCTTTGACCATACCGTCCCAGTTTGTCAATTAAACGTTGCATCAACGCTACCATTCAGCTCCGCTCTGTCTATTCGGCTCTGTGTTTTTATTTTTTATTTCTTTACGCGCGGTCAATGGACGTGCAAAGAACGCCGCGTATTCTTTCAAGGCTTCCTTTAATCCCTTAATCGAATAGAGGTAGATCGTGTTGCTGTCTTTTTTAAGCTGCCTGAAAATTGGCGGAATTAATTAGATGCTCAAGGCGTTTAGATATGAAAGAAGAATCTGGGTCAACGCTGCAGCAAAGGATTAATCGCCCTGGTTTTCATTTTTTCTTTTTTTATATCTTAGCGAGTTAAAGCGTCTTCGTTTTTCACGCCACCTTGGAATATCTTAATTGCCAACCGCAATATTCCAAGACGATGACGAATTCCAAGATAAGAGGAATCTGGGTCGATCCCTCGTCCGCAGAAAGGTTATTTCGCGTAAAGTGATCTCGCGACTATTCGTGTATCTCGCACTAAAACTAGGCACGGCTTGATATTTTCGGGCTCCTTGGAATATCTTGATCGACCAGCGTAAAATCTTCCAACGTTTTGTTACCGTGCACTGAATTTAATCACCTAACGTCACCAGTAAGCACGTGGACACTTTGGTCGATTTGTGTTAACGATATGTGAACGTGGAAAATGTACGACGAAAAGCAATTACATAAAAACATAAATTTCTTATTTCAAACCTTGTCAATGATGCGTCAAAATTGAATAAAATCTGTAGAATTAAAGACAATTTGTCGAACTTGTTGAAGTTCTAGGAATTTCTAGGAAAACTTCTCTAGGTGTTTAGTTTTTGGCACAACGATTCTCTTTACAGCGGCTTCTTTGGTCTCTATTATAGTACCGCGGAAAGATCGACGACATACAGACAATGTCGACGATAAGGCGCAAATGCCGACAAGTCGAAAGGGTAGGAAAGCTTCAATATATTTTGTTGAGGTTATTCGGTGTGTAAACAGAGAAAACACGTGGATAAATTGTAAGGTAGAAAATATATTTAAATAGAAGTGTAATAAGTAAAAATATAATTTGAGCTGGTCCAGATCCGCACGCTAGCTGTGTTACCTAATAACTGAAAACCCCGAAGCCAACGTCGCCTGTCTACTGTTTATGGCCTGACTTCGTCGCAGTCTTTTGTCTACGCGCTGTCGATGGCTTCAGTGCTTGAGAAAACTAAAAAAGACCAAATGTAGAGTTTTCTTAGAAGTGGTAACCACTTCAACATATTTCAACACCGCAGCAGTTGATATTTAGTTAGCCACTGAAGAGTCAAGAGTCGAGAGTCGTTAATCGAGAGTGGTCACATCACATTATTGTATTAAGTTCAGGTTAAATAATCATCGTTTTCTGTTTAATCCACTGTAATAAATTCATTTATCAATACATTATCATATATAATAGAAACCATTGGAAATGCTAATTTCTAACATTTCTGAATAAAGAATTTCTATAATACATCGATCCACGGATTTGCTCTCCCTCTATTCCGAGATATATAAAACCTCAATAGAACCGTTAATCAGTTTCAAATATTATCGCTAAAATGCTAAACGACCGCCACTCGATATTATCGGACGAGTAACTAATGAAACCGAGAAATATTTCTATTAGAGTAACTTCCTCCTGTCTCGCACGTTCTACGTAAATTTTTTTCTAAGTAAATTTTTTACGATAACCGGAAAAATGCGAGAACGTTACCCAAGTATCTGCGGAATTCGCCACCGCGTATTACTCCATAGCATTTTTACTCCTTTCATCGTTCCACAATCGTTGCCCGGAAACGACGATTCTCTTCCTCTGTCGACTATTTCTCAGTTTCTACTTTCTTCGAGTGTGCCATCAAAATTGACCGCAATTTCGCGAAATCCTAACCGACTTTCCAGGGATAAACTTGGCGAAACGATAAACGATAAATGGTAAACTCGGCAATCAACGGATCGACGCGGATCGCTGGAAAATTATACAGGGGTCACACGACCGTAAATTCACCGTGTACTATACCATAGCAACGTGACCAAAATTGTGAGCGAATTACCACGGCAATGACGCGTTCCGCTTCCCTCCGCGTCGTGGCTACCGTTTCCCGTTTTATTAGATAACTTCTCCTATAAACGACCACCGCTCGTTTTCGGCTGGATATTTATTATAATTTTACAGCCGGGCACGCGTTTGTGGTTGGCCGAGAGTGCCACTGCAACCTGCTCGAGGATGCGACGAAGCGAACGACCAATGAGAGAGGTCGTGAGCTGAAATCCCGTGGCTTCCACTAATTTCTTCTCTTTTCATCGGAAGTCTTCCCTCTTTTATCGCCATCTTCGCTTTTTTACAGCGATCGCTTTTCGCGAATTAATCCTGAACGCGAATAAAATCGCAGTTATAGACGAGGAGTCGTAACGAAGGACTTTTGCCTTAAGATTCGTCGTAAAACTACCAACCACAAATGCATTAAAAATAAACTGGAATAAACGGAACGAGATGCGCTATTTCGACTAGATGGCCGAGCAGCTAATTGGCCCAGACGATCCGCGAGGGCCAAGCCGCCTAATAGCGAGCTAATTCAAAGTTCTCTCGACGACAGTCGTCTAGTTAGCGTACAGTACACTATTCGTGGAACACGACGCCGACGTCGAACTATTTCACCGACAGGGGTGAAGAAGCACGCGTGGGATGCTGGTTGAAGAGGGCACCATGGAGTTCCGCGCAGAGGATCGTTGAGAAAGTCGTTAGACTGCGAGAATAGTCGAGTAGAACGTAGGTTTAAATTCGGCTAGTCGGTGAAGGCATATGATAAAAGGAAAATAAAAAAGAGAAGAAAAACAGGAAATAAACGAACCGCGAAAAATATAAAAGAGAAATCGAAAAGGAGGGTCGGGGGGAGGAGCAGAAAATAAACGAAATTATTACAACGATTCGGTAAATTCTATCTTCCGAGGAAATTTATACAAATGGCTCTGGTCGTAATAGCGTTTTGCTAAACCTCGACTAGCTCGCACCTTTACTGTTTAACGACGCGTTATTTGTCCGGTTACGAGGTACTTGCGAACTTAACTTATCCAAAATGCACTAGATACACTAGGGTTAATAGTGTCCGCGCCATCGTACAGTATCGTACTTGATATATTCGCTAACGTCCGGGTTAACAGCTATTGCGATAGCCATTGTGGCTACGTAATGTTCCGAGGATACTAGGAAGAATTCCCAAGTATATTGTATCTGTCGTTCGAGTCTGGAAAAGAGATCGATGGAATGGACGCAGATTATGATCGGTTCGACGATCATATTCTATCGATAAAATTTTTAAAATGCACGTATTTTTGTTATTCGTTCAGACGATCGCATTTCAGAATATGTCGTCTATGTTTAGAAAATCAAAAGAAGATCTTTTCAATTGTTCGCTATAGGATATTTATGCAAATTCATACTCAAATATTCTGCCAACATCCACAGTTTAGCGATTACCGTTTCGTGATGAAAACACATATAGGGTTAGCATATAGGGTAACCAATTACCACAATATTACAGTTTCAACGTGTTATTGGATCTCCTGAAAAAGCTAGCTGCAATGCTGGAAAACGGTTTATACTCGGAAACTTGAAGTAGTAATAAGAGTAGGGTGCCAATTAACGAGTAAATACGTACCAATAGCGCGAGCGAAACCAGCAGAATCACAAATATGTCGTCGAATCAGAATTTTTATTGTTGCGTTGCTCGTTCGAACGTTCCTCGATATCGGTCGATTAGGAGGACTAAACGACCGAAGATTCACGAGACTCGCGAGTGAAACACTGTCTAAAACAACGAACGGTGCCGGTAATTTGAGACAGCCATACGATTAGTCAAGAGCAACAACTTGTTCCTTGAAGGATCCACGAAACGTTATCGCAACAGCCTGTGTTTCTAGCCGTGCGATAGATCACGGGTAGCTCGAAAGATCTCGCAGCAAGAATCACGGCGATTTCCACGAGGCTAAGATCAACGGGACCGTAGTCGTTGGCCGCAACCTCGAGGGATACGGGAGCCATGTTGGTAGCGTAAAGTACCGCGTACACTGGTGTTGTTGATGTAAAGTTACGAGGATCGTCGCGGGAGAAGCCTTCTAGGAACAAAGAGAGGGAGAGGGAGAGAGAGAGAGAGAAAGGAGGAAGGAGAGGTTTTGCACAGATGTGCAGGCGGAATTAATACATAGAGAGGATCCAAGAGCTGTGCATAGTTGGCTGCGTGCAGATATGGTTATGGCGCGTGCGGTTCGAAATTGGTTACATGCATCAGGAGATGCAACACTACCGCAGCCTGGCATCTTCCATTCTCTTCGTATCTCTGTCCAACGCATAGCACACTGACGATAATACCGCCCCTTCTTGTCAGTATCGATTAAGCATTATCTCTTAACTATAACGTTGGAAACCCACGTCTCTCGTTAGCCTACGCTTGGTATAGTGGCCAAGTCTCTCCTTTGCTTGGAAACCTAGACATCTCCTGAGACAGTCGGCCAGATTTCGTCGTAAGAGACAGCGCAGTTGAATCCACCAAGACCGCTATCGATAAACCTATTGAATATGCTGTCTCGCCTAGTTCGCGTTGATTGGGCCTAGATGCGCTCTCCTTAATTAGAAACGTTTGGTTTTGAGAATAATAATAAGGAGAATAATAATGGGCTTGGTGGATTTGTGTAGGTGGAACGTGTTTAACTCTCTGGAGAAAAATTTTGAGTAGTATAATATTGTAATACAGAGTATATTACACTTAAGTTTGGAAAAATATGTAGGTTCGTTACAATTACTATAATACGATTTGTGGATCTATTTATAATGGAATTTTATGGTTCAACAGGTACTGATGCCGCTAGGAAATTGTAGCAACCTGGCAATTCATAATTTCTACGTAGGATACGTAATTTTCATTCCTGATGAGTTCTTACGTAGAATGGCCGTTAAATGTATTCACACGCCACTGTATTTATTATAACATTTACAGAGTAATCAATTATGTAGGCGAATTAAGACGCACGCCTTGAATCTCCTTGCGAAAGTATCTTCCCTCAGAAATACTAGCCTCGTTTCACCCAGTTCACAGCAATTACACGCGCGTATTCACTTATAACCTAGCACCGGTTGCACAGTTTCGCGAATTCACAAGGACGCGTGAAAGAAGGAAGCAAGAAACTTACCGGGCTAACGAATCCGTGAGCCCTGCCACGCACTCGAATTTCGTTTCCACTCTGACGAACAGTTTTCCCTCTGGTCCACAGACCTTATCATCTTCATCGTCTTCGTCGTCGTCGTCGTCGTCGTCGTCGTCGTCGTCGTCGTCGTCGTCGTTGTGCTCACTGGGTCGAGTGCACGGTTAAGAGGACCTCGTTTATGTATAATAAGCTCAGGTTAGGTATCCACGTCTCTTCTAGGCTCCACTTAAGTACGACTCGTCCCTTCTCTATCTTCTCCGTCTTCGGTTATATGAAGACCCGAACGAAGAGATAGAGAGAATAGGCCGAGAGATCTCGTTGCGAAGAGACCCTTTAACGAATAGACCATAAGCACGAGCACTCGGAAGGAATAATTTTAGCTTCGGATGACGTCGATGCTTGGGGCACGTGCCATCAGACTTGTTAGCAAAATTTTCCTTCTGTCCAATGCTTTATCTTTCGATGCAGCGGGATTTGTTGCATCACTGTCAGTTTTTTGTCCATTAAATATAAAATGGATAAATTATATTTAAAAACGAAGAGAAAGAGAAATATTCTATCAGTCATATTCGATATTCAATTCTCCTTTTCACAATAATAATCTGCAAAAATAGTGGTTTCCTTTTAATCAAACAATTTCTTTGACCAAATTGGAGATACTGGCGAATGACACGCGATCAAGGACAAACGACTATGAAAGAAGGTCGAAATTCGCCAGGTAGTCCGCTGGTTTCCCGAAAGAAAGGTGGATTTGAATTCCACTGGATGGGATTATTGGTAGTCCTCGAAGAAAAACGAACCATTGGCTGGATTAGAATTCCGTTCGGTGGAAGCTGCTCGAAGAGTAGAGTCGGACTATTTCGGTGGATTTGAATTCTGCTCGGGCTTCGTCGAGGTTACCGGGAAAAATCGACTTCGGATTCATTCCTGTCACCTTCTCTACGAAAATTTTACCTCCGAGTTTTTCCATCGGTGTTATCTTTTTCTCTCTCTTTTTTTTTTTTGCTTGTGGACTCTGCGCCTCCTAAAGTCCTATCCCTCTTTACTCCCGCAGCTGGGAACATTTTCTGGCAATGTCAGTAGCAGCTTCATGGTATTTTCATGCATCGTAAAAGTACGTAAGCTCCTACTCCCTTTCATCCCCGCTCCCTTCTCAGATTTCATAATTCAGGCCGACTGCTGCGATCGAAGTGCGAGCTCGTTTATTTTTTATCACGTTCGATTACGCTTCGTCCTTTTTTTTCCATTTCTATCGTCTCTTTTCATCTTTGGTTTCCCCTCATCTACACGTTGAATTATTAATTCGATCTCAGTAACGTCAACATTACTGTTTTCTTTCTTTACTTTTACGACGATAAGCGGTTGGTCGTTGTAAGTTATGAAGCAAACGTAATGAAAATAGACGATAGCGTTTCGTTATTATAAAACGCATTGTTTCGTTATTCAGATTTAATTAACATTTCCTTAACGAAACAAAAATTTACGAATGCGTCTTACGAACTGTGCTAACTATTTCGTTTGATATAAAATGTTTGTGCAATAGAATTCTGCATCATAGATTTATCACTCGTAAGTTCACTTTTGATATTATTCAGATTATTAATCGTTATTAATAAACTCATCAGCTAGTAAATTATTGTGCAAAAGAATTCAAGTATCCTTACATGTATAGACGAGAGTTTATAAAAACAAATTCATCAAATCACGAAAAATTGAAGATGTAGGGGGAAATTCTCAGAGACGCTCGATCGTGTGTATCATTCGCCTTTTTCATTTTCGAACGATGGAAACTCTTTATCGATCCAGCAAAGCTTACGGAAGTTCTCGTTGAGCCTTCGCAAAGTCCCGGAAGCCTGGTCGACGAGACAGCTTCCTGGATTCGTTCCTCGTTGGCCCACCATGATTGGAGACATCGTGGCCGTATCCCGTAAAAGCGACAAACACGGGAAGGGTTTCGTAAGGGTTTGCGTAAGTCGAGATTTTCCCCACACATGCTTTCGAAAGCGAGTAAATCAAAATATCGGCAAGCTGCGAACAGCATGAAAAAATGACGAAGGGATCGATCTCGCTTTGGGTCCATAGATGTCTGAAAGCTTTTAGGGGTCTTCCTGTTGATGACGTCCTTCCCTCGATGAAGGTTTATCGATTCTTTCGATACTAGATACCATTCCTTTACTTCTTCGAAAGAAGACGAGCGTAAACAATGACAGTTCTTATTACAAGCACTTTAATTTCACTAAATTTATTTCTAATTAAATGATAAAGTCGTTAAAGCGAAGAAATGCATAGAACCGAGTGCGAGACTAACCGTGCTGGCCATTTTTGTCACAAGAACAGCTGTTGCGAAATTAACTATAACACGTTGTCCCTAATATGCTCTTGAAAATAATTCATGAACGAAATGACAGACGCGTCGCAGTTATGGACCGTAATACGTAATATCGCGTAAAGAAAGGGAAATAAAGCGGATGAAGGAGAAAATAAAGCAGGGACAACGGGACGACCTATCGGTACGCAGTACCGGAGGGAAATATCGTAGGATCGGCGTTATGTTGGCGGGAAATGCCGTTATGAATTTTATGCTTATCGATCCGTAGGATATTGCTAATAAAAGGTACCGGTGTTACACTCCGCCCTGCTCATTTCTGCCTTTCCATCTGGTTTCCGACTGTTGTTCGCACCCCGAGCCATCCATGCGTTCCACGTTCGACTCTTCCGTGCTTCATGGCGGCTCTTCTCCCTCTCATCGATCTACAGTGGTAACACGTTTCCATCCTGGTCCCGGGAAATCTGCACCTCGTCACCTTTACATGGTATCAAGTCCAGAATGTTACTTTTACGTTAAGCCATTTCTACCGTACGATTAAGAAGAATATTCCCTTATTACCAAACGTTTGTTTATTATATTTTTGTTCACAAGTACATGGTCATTTATACAGTTTAACGATACTATTTAAATTTGACAATAGCGAGAATAACAGCAATACGGAATTTACAATTGACAATAACATAGAATTTTTAGTAACCGGATACTTTTATGACTAACGATAGAATTGAGTATTAGGCCGTCCGAAAAGTTCCTTTCGTTTTATAAGGAAATAGATCACAACGTTCGACAGATCAGGTTTCATCTTTTGTATAAAGATGCGTTGTTGTAAAAGTCGGGTCTGTAAAAGAAAGACACTTTTCGGACAACCTAATAAGCTGGTAATCGTAACATCCAAACAGTATTTTAAAAGTTATACACATAGTCCATCTTATATATAGACGATATCATTCCAATTTATCCTACTTGAGGATAGAAAGAACTTTCCAATCATAAAAAGCTGTACTTTTATACCAACTTTGCTAATGTCTAGTGTACGAAGCATCTTTTAAAATATAAAAGTAGCATTCGGTTTCCGGTACTCGAAACGAAGTGCGAGTCTTGTCTGGAAGAAAATCGTGTCGCGTCGAATTAAACTCAGCAACCGTGTTGCCCCTTAAGAAACTCGCCAGCGACGCCAGCTCGAGATTCGTTTCTTAACTAAGTCAACAACACGGGGAATGGCACTCGAGGCAAGGAAACGGAACGGTTAGACAAGAACATCGACCGCGAACAGGCGCGAAGAGTCGACCCCCTCGAAGAAGATGCTCTTTCTAGTCGCGAGCACGAATATACACGTCCTGTTCCTACCCTTTGTACACCTGCTTCCCTTTTTCTCTTCGTTTTTTTTCTTTCTTTCTTTTTCTTTCTTTTTTTGCTCCGCCTTATTCCGCCCGAGACGTAATGGAACTTCCAACTAGAACAGCCGAGTTCGACCTGTCGCCGAGAGAAAACGCGAGATTTCGTCGTCTCCGACATGGAAGGAGGACGAGGAATCGAAAAAGAGACGCTCGTACGCGCTCAAATAGCTAGAAACTGGGTTTCCAATCTGTGGGTGGCGACCTTCAAAGAGGTCGTGCAATTTATTGAAAGACTTTTTCAAATATTAGCGATACGTTAAATTTAAATTATAGTCTTTGGTCATGGAATTTAAATTACTCAAAACTTGCACTATTTTCACGTTTTTTGTAAGTGAGATTGAGAGCTATGAGCGAATTCAAGCACCAACATTTATTAACTTTGCAGCGCAGAAGTTGTTAAATGAATTGTGCAACGCAAATATAAGTTTGTTGTGGATTATCCGATTGCTGTAATAGCGGGTGGGAACTTAAGAAAGGTTGAGAAACGCTGAAGCGAGCAAGAGAATGGTCTGCTCGTCTTTTTCTAAGATTCGCGTTGGACTGTTTTATTTTATAATCTCACCGGGATGCAACGCGTTTGTGCAGAGAAAGTGTATCTAAAACGAGATTCAACCGGAAAAGGAATCGATTCGATTCTCTTGACCGAACCTTTAATTCCTTCTACAACTGAATTCTCTTGAAAATCCCTGCTCCAATTATCGCCAAGGAGGTTCTCGTACCAATCGTTTCAGTCATCCTTGATTTCTTCTTTTCGTATAGAACACTCGTTACAATAATCAGAACCGATCTGTTTCGAGAATCGAAATCAATCGAAAATCAAATGTGGGGAAAAATGTTATACTCCGCTTCTTTTCCAAGTATAACGTACTCGCTCGATTCTCTTGAAATTTTTGTTTCTTCGTTCGCTCTGATTCACCCTCCATCTTTCCAGAATCGCAGCCCACTTCTGAAAGACACGACGAAGGCACTCGACGAAGATCGCGACGATCGTTTAATTCCATACTCATATCCCTTGTTTACTTTCGAATTCCCCTCGGTTTGTATCCAGCGGATCCATTGCATCGTCCCAAAAGCGTTCGACAAGAAGCCATTCGGTGCCAAAGTCCTCTATCTTCCTTCAACCCTCGCTACATATAGACGAAAAGGGAACAAAAGAGCGGAGCAAACATCAGACGAATAGAAGAAGTCCCCTCGCGGTGTCTCGATGCTTGGACAGCTTTTCTCTTCCGGGCAGCGCGAGGGTGCGTTCTTTCAATTGCATCCCTTCTCGCTGAGCATACGACTTGCGCACGATTCTGCATCCTTTGCACCCTTCGTATTCGCCCCGCTGATATCTTCGGCTTAATCAAGCGTAGGTTCTCTCTTCAAACTTGCCATATCTGTTTTACACGCTGTGCTCCTTCCTCTTTCCTGCTCTTCCCTCGTTTCCTGCTTCGGACTGTTCCTTCCGCGATCGTATACCTCGACTACAACTTAAGAATCGCGCTAATCCTGTTTGCTGTTCTAACAGGAAATTCCAGGGATAGCGTTAATTCCAGAGACGGTAGTTAAAGAAACACGCAGTTAGATTGATAATTAAAATCGTGGAAACAGGATAAGAGCTGGGTAGGTTGTGCGATTAACTCGTTACCTGGCTTATCTTTCAACTGAAAATTTGTATAAATACGGAGATAGATAAAAGTTGATAAGGCACATCGGTTTCGGTTCGATAAGTCTCGGCTTTGATAACGTCGGTCTTAAAAGAAAATGTCGAATTTAAAGCGAGCAGCTTCGGAATCTGCGTCGATTTTAACTTAAACTTCGTTACCTGATTTCCACGTTTCTACGCTACCGCCAAATTCCGTGTCCTCGGGGCTGTTTTGCCGAGGTGAAAAAATATACATCGTTCGGAACTCCGGAAAGCTCCCTAAGGGAGAGAAGGTTCGATCGTTTGCATTCGAAGGGAGGCCAATTTTCCCTTGCGTCCTGGTGGAACGTGCTTGAGAAGGTCGACAAGGTACGCGTACGAGGATTCGTTTGTCGCAGTTCCGCCTAACAAGCTCATGAAGGGGGTGGAGTAAGGAAAAAAAAGGTCGAAGAAGGCAGGAGAACGCGTACGAAGAGTCGAAAATAGTGGGTTATTTTTTGGCAAATCTAATTTGGCGGAGACAGAAGCGGCTCTGGCTGGAGGCTGGCCACCGGGTATATTTCACGTACAGTCCAGAAAAGCTACGAAAACAACAAGAGCGAACAGTGGAATATGAGGATGGTAACGGAAAGATGAAATACCGCGTAACTACGCTATCGTTCGAAAGCGTTCGGACGCTTGTTTATTTCTGACGAGACGTAACTTGATTGTGGCATCGCTAATAAACAATTGTAGGGTTATTTAACCTGAAAAATTGCTCGCAATCGAATTTCGTTAAAGACGCTGGTTTGCGTTTAGGGTTGAAAAGAATGAAAGGAAGGGGGAAGAGAGGAGGGAGGGTGGTGGTGCGAAATAGGACGAAATCAGAATCCAGTGGGGTTCTTCAAATGCGTAATTGAAAATTTCGTTATGGAACGGGCCGACTCTATTTATACAGCGTTGCGGGATTATTTTCGCGGAATTCTCGCGGCGCCTGCGTCCCCGGGACACCTTACGTAACCACGAAAATTGCATTACTCAAAACGCATTTGCATTTCAACAGGAATTACCCGGCCGTGTCTGCTCGGAACAACGGCCAGGCCACCGTTGTATATTCTTTTTTCTCTTCTCGCCGTTGTTAATAAACGTAGACAGACGGAAGAAAAGATGAAGAGGGTTGGGTACCGGTATCAATTTTCTGGAATAGGAGATTACAAATCTTTAAGAATCTCGAATAATATTCGAGCTGACGGCTGTAGAACATTTCAGAATTTCACGCGTTGATCGACGATCGAAAGATTTTCCGTTTGACCCGAGATAGTTTGCGTTAGCTTGACGTAACTTAGGCTTAACTTCTGTTAAACCAGCCGTCTCAAGTATTAGGTAGCAGGTACGTAAGACTGACGAATTAACAGCTCCTTTTAAAACGGTAAGTTTTGCCTCGCAGTCGTTAATTTACCGTTAATTTGTCCAGTTTTTGGTGAAATACAATTATGACGTTACTACTGATCGATGAGAATGTACTTCTGCGCTCTTGGTTACTCGACGACAATTTATCATGCGACGAAGATTGCGCGAAAAGGAGCAGCTGTTTTTCCTGGCAGTGCGGTGTGTCGTAATATATTCGCGCAGCGTGCAAACGAGCGGGGGAAGGATGGCACACGGTTTGCGGCGTTTTTAAAAATTCCGCGTCGTCGGCAAAAATATCCGCGTGGCATGGAACGTAAGTCGACGGTGTGTTGGCGCGGACGGAAAAGTAAAAAAACGAAAAACCGAAACGTTGTCTCGCGTCCGGTACTATCGTAACGGGGTGCGTCGTACGAGAAAAACGGATTAAAAACGGACCGCGGTTTGCTTGCCTGGCAATCCATTTCGAGAGCCGGATGCCTCCGCTCCGATCTTCTTTTTTTTCACCGCATTACGCTGATTCCGTTAAAAACTTTCTCGACGGCCAGGTCATTTGAAATGCAGATACGGTGTAACGTATGACGTTCGTCCTGCAATTTCATCTGTTATGCTATTTAGATTTCATAGAAGGGAATTTCAGCGTGGTAGAAAGAGTCAGAATGGCGAGCATTTCGTTCTGTTCCCTTTCTTCCTCTCTTAATGTGTTTCGAGCGCGAAACCACGATCGGCCGACATTTGTCTGTTTGTAAAGATTATTATCGTATTTCCGGATAAATCCGGATATATTTTTATGTATATGGAATTTGATCTCGTCGCTATCGTCTCGTATTTCTTTCTTTCCGTAACGAATTTGAAATATCTGAAGCAGATGGTGCGTGACACAGCATCCGTAACATTTTTCGAGTTTTCGAGCAACGATGTTCGACAGGCGTGTATCGAAACAATACGATTCTAAACGAAAGTTGGAAACCGGCCACCTCTCGAATCGCGATATTTACCCTACGGGAAAATATATTTTTCATCTCTGTTCTCATCTGTGTTTTTTTCTTCCCCTTTTTTGGGGTCTTTTTAGCTCGTTGCCCGCGCATTTTTATTTTGTACCGACACATTTCTCGGAAGCCGATGAAAATTTAACGACTGATCGCGATCGATCGATCGAGCGTCGTGTCGCAAAAGTTAACGCACTTCCATCCGAGCCAGTTCGCCTTAAAGCTTGTCATCCGCTAGTCCAGTTTTACTACAATCCCGGAAACATTTCGTTCGGTATTTCCCCTCGGACGAGCTTTCCCGTTAGCTGTGGCGCGAAATTAAAAACGAGAATCGACGATTCTAGAAGGGACTTTGGAAGAAACGAAAACGAGAAGGTTTTAAGTATTCCTCGATGAAAATTCAAGAAAATATTTTCGACCGTTACGAGTAAATGTTTTGAACGGAAGTTGGATGAAACGTGCCGCGTGTTTGCGAACAAATCGGAAGGAAAATACCGGGGCAAACTTGTTCCCCGAGTTTACCCTTAACCAACCCTTTCCCCAAACGCAAACTATCGTCCCAGGATCGCCCACTCTTTCCCATAACCCTAAGCGCGTTCTCTCGCGCAAGATCGTACACAAACGCGATAAAACAAAGCGATATGTTTCGAACGATATGTATCGAACCAACCAGCGATCGTGATACGAGTATTATCGCGCAGCGGACGTTGATGTTCCTTCTTGAATTTAATGCCGATTAGAATTCTATACTGTTAAATCCGATAAGCAACGATCGTAAAAGCATAAACTAATTCGAACTTGACGATCTTACAAACTGGGTATCCCATAGACGTAATACCATTTTACGAGGAGATGGCTTCCTTTTTCCCGATCGGCGACAAAACTACCGGCAGAAGAAGTGTCGGAGGTCAGCGAGGGCCGAGAAAAGGGAGAATAAATTTGAATGCGGTGTTCTGGCTGGCAGAAGCAGCCAAGGTGGCAGCGTAATCGAATGATATTCAAATTTAAATGGCCAGCGCAATAAAGTGTTTAAGAATTTAAAACTTTATTTGACTTTCAAAGTGACTTCTTCCCGCCCCTACGTTGCCACCCCCTCGGCCAAGACCTCCCCCCCCTCCCCCTCGCCCTTCTGCCGACTTACCCACCGACCCGAGAACGAAGAGTTCCCAGTTAATTTCGCATTTCGTCGCTTTTACCGGCTTCCTACCACTCGTTCCAAGGCTTCTTCTTCTTCCTCTTCTCCTTCTTATACAACGGAACGTTAATGGGTCCACCGAGCGGAAATGGCGAGCTTGTTCTTGCGAGTATCGTGTTATTTCCTTACCTCCGCCAGACACTGTTTCCCCTCGGTCTTACTCGATGCGTTCATGATTGTTGTATCGTCTGGAATTTAGTTGGAAACTTGTTAGCCGACTCGTTTACGACCCCTCCGACTTCATGGTAATCTATAATCGTAAACTCTGGGTAGTAGATTTTATTAGGAAGCTTTGTCTTTGACTTCTATTCTACGGTCCCGTTCTAACGAGCCTCCGATTATTCCGAAAGCAGATGTTTTGAAATTTATCAACGTGGTCGATCAGCTTCTCCTTATATTCTTAAGATGTTTCGTCTCGTTTAGTGAAATATTCCTATTGAAATATATATAATTTTGTGTGCTAGAACTAGATTAGCCGCGTAGTAGTGACACACGTATGTGAATACGAGTGTAGGAAGTATGTGTGTGCACAGCGTCTCGAAAAACAGATGAATGCAACTGTTCCGTTAGCGGTGTGGTATAGAAGATGGCGAGACAAAGTGAGTGCTGAGACGCGTGCAAATATATTATCGACGAAGATCCTGCAAATCATTTATTAAATAAATCCAAAAATATTGTAATATGAATTCTAAGTGTAATCTTAGTGTTCCTTTACTTTTATTTCGGGATTAAGATCAAAAATTCCATTTCGGTTTTATAAAACTCCGGTAGTATAAAACTCAGGAAAATGTGATTTTTTATATGATCACCTAATATGTACCCAATATATATATTTAAATGTGAATTACCACTTCAACAACCGCTTCTGCAAAAAATATGTCCGATTTATTTCCACGGTCGAGACGCGTAAACTTTAATTTCTTGTTGATTTTATTTGCTATATCTTCCCCACCAGCAATACCTCTGTCCCTTCAATTTTCAGAAATTTTACCAATTTCCTAGAAATTAGCTTTCCTTCGGCCACTCTTACGCATTTATAGCAGCACAATCGACGTGGAAAAGGACACGCGAAACTCTGCCGCGTGAAATAAAATTAGACACGTGGATGTCGGCGTTCGGACGTGACGATATATAGACGCAAATAAAATTATTCCTTATTACGTTATCTCTACCGTAGTCCGGGGCTGGATGCGTCTGTCGGAAAAACTCGACGTGGACGTTGATTGGCTCCGGCTGCAGCTTTCTCCCTTTTACTTTTCACCCCGTCGTCGGCCTCGGTCTCGGCCGGTTTCCTTTTTCGCCTCTTGAGCGAACTCCGCGAAGATATTTCCGCGTGCTCGACGAGAAGAGGAACGCGGCCTTGGAATTTTTCGACGTCTCTTCCCGTCTGCTTCTTTCCTCCCACCTCCTCCCCCAGTTGTGTTTCTGCCTTTTTTCAAGACCGAATCTCTCGAAAAATGCGTTTCTTCGTGGGGTGAAACTGTCCTGGTCGTTATTGTGACGGATACCTCGATTACGCGGCGTTCACGGGAACCAGAGAATTTCATTTCGCCTTGGCTCGATTGGATCATCCTTTAAAAACCGTTCTTTTCAAAGACCTCGACAATTTTACTTCGATCACTCGAATATTCTTCCTGTTTCTTCTGTTAGCTTCAAACGATCTATGGATGATCTTTGAATGATCGCTTTTGGAAACTGTTGCGAATTTTCGATCTTAATCGCCGAAATAATGATATAGGAACATTAAATTTACACTTAGAATTTATATTCAAATAGTTATATATTTATTTGATAAACGATTTCAAAGATATTCATCGATACACATTGCACGCGTCACATCTTCTTCCATACCAGACTCTTAACTAAACAGTTTACATTCCTTTGTTTTCGAGACGCCACGCACATACATACTTCCACATACTCATATTCACATACATGTATCACTACTACGCGGTCAATCTTGTCTAGCACATAAAATTATACGTATCTCAATAGAAATATTTGCACACGTAGATTGATGTGTGACTAATAACGGCCATGATAAAAGAAGGTATGGCGAGGTGGAAATTGTATTTCGTCACTAAGATATTCTAAAACTTTAAGAATACTAACTCGAAACTGCATACGTACATTTATGTCGCAAAACTATTCGGAAACCAATTCGAAACAGTATGCAACTAAAACTATTCGAGCTCTGAAAGGAAGAACGTCTATAATTACATGGATGCTGCTGCGTTCACTCTTGCTGATTTATTCGAATTACTGAGAAATAGAGCTGCCTCCTTATTACAATGGCTTTTACATTCTCAATCGTTCCAACCACCTGATAATTCAAAATCGAAATCCTTGATAGCGATATTCTCTCGGTACAACGTGAGGATCAACGAGCCCGTTCCAAGCGAATCTTCTCCCTTTACTTTAGAGAAATTCTTGCAACATGGAAATCTAGATAGAAAAAAAACATCGACCGGAAGTCTCGATGAGCCAAGAGGGGCGAGATAGCAATCTCGAGGACTGGGTTGAAATAAAAAGTAAGAAAAGAAAAGGCAAACGAGTCGGTAGCGCCTTATTACCGACTCGAGACAACTTGGTCCAGACGATGAGAGTTGATACGCAGAAGCAGAGTGGATTCCGAGGTGAAACGAGATCGCAACCGGCTCCCGCGGTGCATCTCGAAATCCCGCAGGAAACAGACACCGCGTCTGCCGTTTAATTTCACTTCCTTATCTCGGACTCTGTATAATCCGAAGGGCAGCGCAATATTCCGAAGATCCTCGAGATTTCTCACAGCAGTGCGTTTCGTTCGAAGGTTGTGTAAGGGAGAAGGGTACGAGCGTCGAACGTAGAAGGCGAAGGACGAAGACGATACTTTACTTCGCACGGTTAAATGCCGGTAAAATGCCTGTGGACTCGTGTTTACGTAACCCGGTTCTCTTACGCGAGCTTATATATATCGTTGAGTTGCTTGGAATTCGCCGTGGTGAACGTATCGCAATTAAAAGATCGTTGGAAATCGGCTTAGTTAAGTGGAAAGGCTCGGTACGTTGCTATTGCACTTGCGAGTCCATTTAAATTAGTATCGTCACGATTAGCTGTAAGTTTCCAATATGTAAAGATCAAAATTCTTACTGTTCGATTATGGATTTTTCTGTCAAATATCTTTTATATGTTAACACGTTTGAACCGGCGTGATTCACGCCATTTATTTGTCTAATTTTTATTTATAAAAATGACGAGAACTGGAATAAAATGCGAACATTATTGGAAAAGGCGCGTATTAAAAAGCACGCCTTGTACTTATAAAGTAGAACATACTACGTCGCGAAGAACATAATACCATTAGACGATCTACGTCCTACGGATAGAAAGAAAGACGGGAAGATATCGTTTGTAGAAACGAATCGAAGAATCATTTTCAACTGACCAAACAATCGAAGATTATGTAATTGTGTTAAAAGAGATGGGTAACAAGGCACGGAAGAATTTTCTAAATTTCACGCGAGTAGTTTGATCGGGGATCGAGTCGATACACCGCAACGTCTCGTAAATATCGAATCCACGGAACGTCTCGTCGATACCGGGGGCACGAGGCGTGACTTAAAAACCAAGAGATAGATTGAAAAAGCCCGATAGGTTGGTGGCGTTTCCATTTGGTCTGTTGCGTAGAGCGCGACCGAAAAACGAGACTCGAAGAAAAGTCGACGGAAGAAATGAAACGTGGTTGCCGCGTCTGTTGAAACGTCGAAGGCGGAGGAAAAGGCCTTTGCACGGAACACAAGGGATATACTACGGGGTCTGAAAGCGGCTTCCGGGTGAAATCGAACAGCATAATAATGGCTACCCAACGGAGGGGTTCAATTTCGAAAATGGATGTGTTTACGATTCTCCTCGCCTTGCGAATCAGCGGCAAAAATATATAGAAAATACCATCGTGTGTGAAAAATGAAAATGAAAAAAATGTCGAACACACCTTCTTTCTTTTTACGAAAATATAAGTTGTACTCGCGAGAGGTTAAAAAAGGCAAATTAAGAAGATTCGCTAAACGTCCGATACGACGACTTAAATTCGTTCGCTAGAATCCGATGGAACTAAAATCGAACTGATTTACAGGGCACATTCTCTTTCTCCCTAACGATGTTAGTTAGACGGTCGGTTGGTATTCGGCTGGCAACGCGACGGCCACGATAAACAAATTTAATCGCGGCTTACACATCGGGATTACTCGGGGACCGCGATCGCGATTCGGTTTTCGCGCGCGAGATTTGTCAAGAGGCCAGTTGCAACGTGCGCAAATCCGCGTCGTTCCGAATCGAGTTTATTCGCGGCACAGCCGGGATCCGTGGATTTTCGGAAAATCACGCTCAGCCTGGAGTTTCCCCTGGATTTCGAATATTACGACGAATCCTTGCGATTATCGTCCCTCCACGAACGTCCCTTGTGCTTTGCTTCTCCATTTCATTTCCGTGGAATTATCGTTCGATAGATGGCGATACGACGTGGAATTATAGAACCTTCATGATGGAAGACGTTCTGGGTATTATGTATTTCCTTGAAAACGTTAAATTGTTCGAAGGAAATTGAGTCTCCTTCTAAGGAAATGTTAACTTCAGTCGACGATTTCTGGAATGTTTTAACGCGGTTTTTTTTTTACAGAAAATCGTTTGATTTTATAAACTACCGATTATATCAATAGATTGGATTTATTCGTTTGAAACTCAATAGGAAAGAACGATAAGAACGATAGGAACACAGAAACAACGTTTTAATAAAATATCGTTTCCTTCGTATTACCATCTACATCGAAATCGACTTCAAGTAGATTAACTCGACAAGAATCTCGAAGTGCACGCAATCCATATGGGCTTGAGGTGGATTGTGTAGGACGTGTAGGGTGCCAAAAAAAATACTTGGCGGTGCTTAACAGTATATTTCTTAACAATTCTCCTTTTTGACTTTTTACGTACGACTCTCTGTTTCGACTGATCAATCTCGCCTCTCGGTCACAACTCAACTGTTTTCTTAATCCGATTCGTTTCTTTTTATCGCCTCTTAATATCCCCATTACGCACGCGTTCGTTAAGCATCCGCGATCATTGCCACGTACACCTTCTTCCAAATATTCGACGGAAGGATCGTAAGGATATCGATGGTTCATTAGGCTTGTCGGCACTTACGCTTCGGTAATACACTTTGTCGTCGAGTGCCGCTTCAGGCTTACGAAATTCTCATATCTGTACCAATCTGCCAAACGTGGAAAATTTCACTCCTCTTAAGCTCCTCTTAAGCTCCTCTTAATGTCCTCATTCGGACATTTTGCCCGGTCCATCGAATCTCCCCGTCTCGTCGGTCGCGTTCCCCTCTACCACCAGAAGAAACCGAAACAGCAAGAAACTTTCATAAAAGATATTGAAATATGTATAATTTTGCGTGCTAGACAAGACTGGCCGCGTAGTACGCATATGTGAATATGAGTGTGTGGAAGTATCTATGTTTGTGGCGTCTCGAAAAACAGATAAATGTAATTGTTCCGTCAGCGGTGTGGTATGGAAGATGGTGAAACAAACAGAGTGCTAAGACGCGTGCAAATGTATATCGACGAAGATCCTGAAAATCGTTTATTAAATAAACCTAAAACTATTTTAATATGAATTCTAAGTGTAACCTTAGTGTTCCTGTTGGAATGCAACGATATCAGTGGCATGCGGATAGAGTGTTTGATCGTACAGATTCTTCCATTCGTTGCCCAGCGCCATCCCCACCTGCGTGCGTTCGTGAGATGCACCACGGCAGTTAGCACGTGCATGCTTTTTCAAAAGACGCCGGAAGAAGCGTGAGGATATGGATGGAACATTCTAGATGGGCACGTCGAGAAGCTACTAGAAGGTTCTGTGCCACATGTGACGCCACACAGACACCCACACAGGTCACACTCATTACCGCATAGAGAGTGGGGCTCTAAACCTTTTCAAGGGCCATGGGTCACTAAGCCAGTCTGTGAATAACTAGCCAACTGTCTACATTCCAGAACGCACATTTATAACTCTCGAAATAATTGTTTAATAAATATCACATTGTATTATTTCAACATAAACATTGTGTCTTCCACAGAATATTAGTCCTAATTCCAAGATTAAATTCTAACAGTTCCTTTACTTTTATTTCGGCAATTGAAATCCACAATTCTCAACAAAAGAAACACTATAGACGAGTGTAGCGAGCACATGATGGAATGTGCTATTCACGATGGCACGAAATCTTCGCGTCATAGCACGATGGTCAAACCATGCTCGTGCAGTATTGTCGCGTAAATTCCACGATTCGTGTTTCATTGCACGAGTGTTGGACGAAGAGAGCGAGATCGTAACAACGTCGAATAGAGGTTAATTCGAGAATTCGAGACCGGTATGGATCGGAGGCGAGAATGAATACGCCGTTGGAGGATACCAATGCGCGAGCAATTCCGCATCGTCAAGCAAATTGTACGCTTGTTGACGTCACGTCCGTTTCCGTCGTCGGCCGATTGTTACCGCTTTTCAATGATAGCCGCCCTTTCGGCAGCCATTCGCCATCAGGAAACGCCACACCGCTTCCGATCCCACACCCCCTTTTTATTTTCACCTGCTTATTTGGTGGTTTAGCAGCAACCTATCCTACTTGTATTTCCTGCCATTTATCGTTAGAAAGTTGAATACTTTGTTGTTGCAGAAATTCACGACGATACTTTGATAATTCTTATGAAATGAAATTTCGTTAGGAACTCTGTGTGTATCGAAGAATTTCTCGTCTTTTCCAACGATGAATTGTTCCAACCTGTTTTTACAAGATTATAAAATATTCTGTTGCGTTTAATTAAAAAAGAGTTCCGTAAAGGTTTCATACACACGTACATAGGTACAGGTGGATGTAGAGCACAGGAGAAATGTTGGAGCTGAGCTGGAATGTACGATACAGCGAAAGAAAAAAGAATTCTTACGGTTGAGTTGTAGAAACAGAAAAACTAATATTTTCTACGTTATTATTCTTATACCGTATATCGTGATATACAGTTAGATGTATCGAAATACACGCACAAAATACCTACAGTAATAATGACACACAGACGAAAGTAAATTACGTTGTCTGGTAATTTACAACGAGACGAGATTCGCATAATGGCAACATCTTATCGAGACAGGAGTATTCCTATAAATTACATTCGACCAAGTAACGTAGAATGAAGAAGAAGCAGCGCTGCAAGTTGATTCTTAAACAGAGCCGTTTGGCACGAGCCAGGTAGAAGTTGAAATAATAACAAGGGAAGAGGCTCGTAATAAGAAGTTATCTCGTCCGCTTAAAAATTCTCGGCATTCTTAGAACGCTAGCGGAGCAGGAGGTGGTACGGTGGTTTCCGGCGCGCCGTATTCTTCGCTCGACTCTTGATCCGCCCCACTTCCCTTTTTTCGCGGCATTCCACCGCCAACAAAATCTCGTGGCTGATAAATTATTTCCCCTCTGACAAATGTACAGCTGTAATCGAATTAAGGAACCAGTGGATGAAGTTGCGATTCGGTTCCCTCTGTAGTCGGTTCATTATCCGCAAAATTAAGTCTCTAGACGAGGAGATGATTCTGTTGCGGTTACGTCGTTCCTGTATAGCTTCCATTGTTCAAGTTAAAGTCGCGAAGATCTCGCGGACACGCGTTATTAACGACTTGGAACGTCTCGAGTTCTTCCTCGCCCAACGTTTCGCGTTTAATTAATTTACGATCCTCCCCTAATTAATTTACGATCGACCAGGGTGACTAATCGAGACAGATACTTGACGTCTACTTTCTCGTGCTACTTCCATTATGTTCGCGCTATATTATGCAGGGAGTCTTGATAATTACAGCGCGATTGGCAAGAGAGGCGACTCTACGTAAGAAAAGAAAGAAAAAATAAATCGAAAATATAAAGTAAATTTCATACGACGTTTCGTTTTTCGAGATTAGCTTATCCAATGTAAGTGTTTTATATCTGAACGAAGCAATCTTATCTTTGCACATTTATTCGTCGTAAGACGGTAGCGCGAGAGACTGTAAATTTTAAGGAAAATTAAAAAGAGAAGTAACGTATATAATTGTCGTTCTATTCATTTCACTTAAGCGCAGTTGATCAGCGTATCTTCTAAACGATTCAATTGCTGCTAATATTATAATAATTATTATCGCTGTAATAACAATTGATTCTACCGATTATGAAAGTTTCTTATAATTATGAAACGACTCGGTTAACAGGTTAAATCTCTCCGGTTTCTCAAGATTCGTAAGAGACAATTTAGTCACCGTGTGGGGAACAGAGAATAGCAGATAAGGGTGAAATCTAACGAGCCGCTAGGCCGGTCGACCTCGAATGAAGATAATTTCCATCTCGGGACACCGGCCACCCCTCTACTCAGTCGGGTTTATGAGATTTGCAATTCACTTTCTCGCGCGCGCGGCCTGGCTGCCACGGGCCAATTTAATCTGCACGCGGATATCTTGGTCAATTAATGAAAGCTTGGAATATTCAAACCCTGAGGCCGGAGCGCGGGGCGGGGATCGTTAAGTGGCTCTCCCTTCCCCGTGCCACGGTATCAGACGTTACTTTCGAGATTCAATTAATCACCGGGGCGAAATTTATCGTTCCGCCGTCTTGGCCCCGCCGCGGAAAACCTCGTAATGCCGATAAAGACGCTCGAAAGTCGAATTCACCCTCTTCGCTATGAGGTTTCTCGATCTCGAGGAACTCGATCGGTTTATATCCATGCGTTTGTTTCTACCTTGAGGAAGAATCTTGTAATATTTCTTTATCCCATAAAATATACTATGACAGGTGGAATTCAGTAAATTGGAACGTACAGGAAAGCGACGATGTTACAAACGCTACTTCGTAAATTTACCTTAAGAAAATTCGTAGAATTATTTGTCATATTCTTGGGACGAGCAAACTTATAAAAGTAAGTCTTTTGTTTCTCGAAGATCGAATATCTATCATCGTCGGATAATATTAATCGTAATATCGTCTGTGTAACGAAATTAAGGAATAGACGTGAGAATACATGGACGGAGGAAAAGGTGTTAATGATCATTAGGAACGCGACTTACCTAGTTCTATTTTCGCGCCTCGAAAGTGATTCCACGTAGCCATGAAGCGCGGACTTGAAAGAGCGAATTAAAATCCATGTTCCCTTTTTCGAATAACAAGGGTCGAGTCCATCAACTATGGAGGACTATAAATCGAGTCGAAATAGCCGATAAAAGTCGAACAAATTGCCCCTGTATCCGCAACAATCGAGGCTGGGCCGGTATTCGACGAAAGGAAAGACTCGACGCTGGTCGATTCCGTAATATTTTCACGAGGGGGGTGGTTGGAATCGGTGTTGGTAAGCCAATCGACGTGTTCCCTTCGTAATTGGTCGGTTCTGGTGCCTTTAACTGACAAATAAATTTACCCTGGACGGTGGAGGGTCAGCCTCTCGGGCTTCTTTAATTGAAGAACGTACAATAAAGAAGTCAGTCGTCCCGTGGCGATTCTTTTATTTACGATCTTCCTTCGGCATCGATGGTAAAAAATCTTGAAAGTTGAAACGAAGTAAATAACGAGGCCTCCGTGTCTGCCTCGGGCCTCAAACCAAGCAAATTATGTTTGCTCGTTCGATTCGGAGGCTAATCAAAAAATATTTCCGGCATATCGATTCTAACCAACGTTCAGAATATTTAAATTGAAAAAGTACCGAGTACCTAACCTCAATCTAAGTTTTTTGGAATTTTTTGGGAAAATGAGGCAATATTCGTGTTGGACGAAACTTATCACCCACGTTTTTCTCTTAACCCTGTGATTCGCCAATTTTTTATATGTCAATCTCAAATATATTTTTAACGTTTTAAGAATATGTTTAGCATACGATTGAAACAGCAAACCACATATATATAACGATATAACGATTCTCTTACATTCCCCGTAAAAAGAGGTTTCCCGATGATAGAAAATACGACTCGGTGGAAAATAATCTACAGAACACAGCGGGGTTAAAGCCATTGGTAGAAATCCAAGGGGAACAGGGGCTCGTTTTTCCCTCGTTCGCACCACTGTTTTCCAACTGGCAGACTAGCTTCAACCCTCGTGGAAAACCTCCTCCGTGATCTCCTTAAGCGAAAACGTCTCACGCATCCCTGAAGATTCTCCCTCCATCTTTTTTTCACCCTTAATCCTTAACCCTTAACCTAACTGTTTCTCGGTTTTCCCAGTTGGCTGAAAATTTTCGTCGAATACAGCAACTGCATCCGCGGACAGAATTCGAAATCTGCGAACAGATCGACAAATTCCACTCGTTTACGCGAGAATAATAGGCGGCCAGGGAAACTCGTCGCTTCGTTCCCTTTTAATCCAAGCTTTTCCATTTCCCTCTTTGTTCACTTTCAACTTGGACTTTTGTTCCATCGAAAATCACGTGTCGCGGGATTGTAGAAAATTACCATAGCAGTTGTATCACGAATTTTGGTTGTTTACAACGACCACGGAACAACCGGCACCACCTGGTGCGCCATACCGCATTCTGTTTGTAGCTGGAACGAAATATAAACGAAAAGGAATAAAGAAGAACCGGGGTCGTTATTTCAATATGATTCTACGGAATTGTAACAGCCAGTGGAATTTACGAAAACGCGATTTACGTGGAAAGATTTTTCGAAAAATTTCGAAGATCGATCGAAAGCATAAATCGCCCGAAGAAAAAATACATAAGAAATAAAAGAAACAGTGCTCTGTTCTAATTATGGACAGGTAACATTTACTTTTTGGCAATAAATAAAAACAAGCTTACAGTCTATATCTGGAAACATTCTGCATACAGATATCACCTGGAAGAAGGGAACGAGAAAAAATGAACTGTTATTCTGCCGTGGAATTTTTGTGTAGCAACAACAGACTAGCTTTTTGTAAATATCATTCGACGACGTAGCAGTATTTTTTTAAACGGCTCGCAGCGCCGGTAACAGGGCAATCCGGTCCTCGAAACAAAATCTATGGCGTACTGTAGCTTTCCCGAAACACAATGTCGTGTCGATTCGCTTGTTTATGGAACAGTTTATCCAGGAGACGACAGCCGCGAGCTTGCAACGCGAATTTGATTTCCCGTTTTGTATATTTCATTCCAAACCCTCTCGCTCTTTCCACGGTACGTCGACCCTTGTCCCATCGGTGGCACCGACAATTTCGCGCTTTATTCGTCGCGCTGCTCTCATATATTTTCGGATTAGCTTAATGAAAATCGCTTCGTCGAGCGTATTAATAAGGTTACAAGCGTCATAGGCTTTGGTCCGTTGGCTCGGTTTGAATTTTCCATTTTAAATCATCGTCCCCTGACCCAATCCCCTCTCGCCCCTGATCCATAGTACCATTATTATCAGAGGCTGGCTCTGGCCAGAATGTCGAGATAATTACAACGATCGAAGCATAAAACGAAACGAACGCGGACAAAGGGAAACGGAGACAGCGAAAACAGCCGAAGGACAAACATATTTCGAATAGAGGAACAGTGCGATAGACACGCGGTGAAACACGCCTCTGTGTAATCATTTTTACCCTGCCCCTTCCCTCTCTTTACAGTGTCCCTTTATTCCTTCGTTTATTTAATCCGCCATTGTGCATCGATCGACGATAAATACCATAGAGACTCGTTCACAATGACTCATAGCGGTATTTGGATACTCATCATGAAAAAACTTTTACGCATATGTTGTTTGTGTCGTATCAAACATTTTGAAAGTCCAAATTATTACTCGTGTCTCGTTACGCTGATAATAATAACGCGCGTGATACATCCACGAAAGGTTTCTACAGGCGCTCGAATACTTTCCTAAGTTACTGTACGTATTTGAACAAAAGAATGGAATATTTCTACGAGACAGAAAGATCGGTACGTTTTCCTACGGAAGGAAGTAAATTACTAAAATAATATGAAATAGTTTGGCGATATCGTCGCACCGAAGTAGCTTTTAACGTTATAAAGCTTACTTTATACTACTGGTCGGAAAATCGTTTGGAAAAGTGTAGCACGGAATTTTCCAACGGATTGACCGGGTCAGATCGATCGTTCTTTCCCTGGGAACTTTCTCTCGTTTCCACGAATGGTCGCGAACTTTTAAAAGCATCCGCGACTAGCGATGGCATCAAGCTCGATACGTAATTACAAATCCAAACCAGATACAACGTTCAAGATTTATTTCTGCAGATTTGAGCGTTACTCGTAAAATATAGCCACTCGTTCGTTGTACTTACAAGTTTGTTAGCTCTTACGAGATTAAACGCGAACAAACGATCGTTCGTATTATTGTTTGAATAAATAGAGAGAATCGTTTGTCACGAATAAATAGTAATTGTTATACGGATAAAATATTCAACGCTTTGATCATAACCATAACACCGACAGGCAATCATTCTGCACTGGATGGAATATGCTACAGTCCGGAAGAAGCACACATTGAAATCCCTCGCCACAGACAAATTGGATGACAAAAGAAAAGCCACGACCCATTCAACTTTTTAAGAGCAAGCAATTTATTCAACAGAATATCGCAAAGAAAACAGAAAACGCTTCTTATGGCGTCGCTAATAATCTAGCAGTCGATGCGACGTTAAACTCGTAAATTAATGTTGAGAATCGTGGATCTTAGTCGCCGAAATAAACGTATAGGGACACTTAGATTACACTTAGAATTGATATAAAAATAGTTCCAGATTTATTTAATACGCGATTTACAAGATCTTCGTCGATACACATTTGCATTCACCTGTTTTACGAGACACTGTGCACGTACATACTTCCACACACTCATACTCATATATGTGTGTCACTACTACGCGGCTAATTTAGTGTAGCACACAAAATTACACATATCTCAATAATTAAAAAAGGAAATATTCGACTGAAATAAGTATTTATTCGAAATAATTCTAACAATGCTGAACCCCGACCTTAGCCATCGAAATTTGTGCTCGTCGCTACTCGCGATGAGGGGGAACTTCCTTTATCCGGAAAATTTGGAACTACGCGAATTCGGATTGACGCGAAAGGACAGCGTATCCATCGAGAAGACACCTGCAGCCCGTCGTCATTTTTTATAATAATTGTCAGGCAACACATACGCAGCCACGGTTCGTGTTCCCTTCATCGTCGCCGCCGTCGAACCAACAGGGAGATTGATAGACACGTTCGAAATGCGTATGCTGCTTCTGCGAAGAAATAATCCGTCTCCTGGGATGGTCCCGGGATATTTTTTGGTAAAGGACGAGGGAACAATGGAGTCCCCCGAACGACGTCTTCTAGAGTTGCGCCACGATTTCTTTCAGACGACCTCGAAGCTAGATGGATCGATATTGCGGATAAGATAAGTTCGAATTCGTCCGTGGGAAGGCATGGAGAAATGATTGGATTTGTGGCTCGAGGACTGTTCCATGTTGTAAGTCGCGATACTATTATCGGCAGATTCCCGAAGATGTAGCGAGCTAAGTTTGTCGTTTTAACGCTACGCCTGCACCGAACCTGTCAAAACGATAAAATCTTTCAGCTTGCTTTTTTAAGTCTGTTGCTTTTACTATTACTGAAAGCGTACAAGCACGCTTGGCAAGATTAACGTTGATTTTTATTAATCCGTCAAAAATCAAACCGATACTCATCACTTTTTACATTTACGTGTTTCTCAATTCTTATTACCTAGGTGATATAATTAACATTTTATTGAAATATGTATAATTCTGTCTGCTAGACTAGATTGGCCGCGTAGTAGTGACACACGTATGTGAATATGAGTGTGTGAAAGTATGTGTGTGCGCGGCGTCTCGAAGAACAGATGAATGTAACTGTTCCGTTGACAGTGTGGTATGGAAGATGGTGAGACGAAGAAAGTGCTGAGACGCGTGCAAATGTATATCGACGAAGATCCTGGAGATCGCTTATTAAATAAATCTAAAACTATTTTAATATGATTCTAAGTGTAACCTTAGTCTTCCTTTACTTTTATTTCGGCGATTAAGATCCACAATTATCGACACATCTAATTTTTGAAAACAGTATCAACAGTAACAGCGCAAGAGTATATCGAACTCGTTCAGTAGTATGAGCCGCGCGTGTACGGCCCGGCTTGTGCAAGCCGAATACAGTAGAAACGTACGTAACTGATCGCCCATTCATTGATCGCTTCGTCCAATTATTATTCTTTCTTTAAGACTAAATACAATACATACTGCATACATCTTCGGACGAGTTTCAAATGTTAGCAGTATAATCCTGATGATCGTATCACGTTACAGCGACAATGAAATTGCGAAATATTTTATGGAAAATGTTCAAATAGTTTCATGAGTCGTTATATGTACATTTGTAAAGTCCGCTTAACACTCGGAATATTAGTATCGTATTAAAGGGCCTTGAAATATTACGCGCAATTTCTACTTGATAATCCACGATCTTATTAAGCGAAAAGCTGAAATACCTGCGATGAATACGATATTAAACAGCAAGGGATTAAGGCGTATTCTTCGAGTTACTCGTTAGTGGCGAACATATAATACTGTGGATCGATGAAAGCATGGAAGAGTTGTGAAATCACGGGCATTCATGTCGTTCGATGATCGACTGTTTTCTGATGGAATATTCGACACTCACCAATTTCTTTCGCGCAATCAATAGCCATTGTTCAGAATTCGCGTACAATTCGCCGCATGCTGGCGTGCCTCGTCGCGGTCGCTATTGATTTCTGCACTCTCTCCTAGAGAGCCTCTCGAACCAATTCGTTCGTGCCCTTCCCTCAACCTTCCTACTTTCTTCCTTCTTTTTACCTCATCTGCAGGAAATTGTGAGTCTAATGCCGCGAACATCCTAAACATGTCAGCGTTGCACGATTTGCCTACGAAACGTTGTTGATCCAAACGGTCGAAGCTCTCACGCTTGCCTGGAATAAAAGATAGAAGGGAGAATAATTATCTAGAAATATTAAAAGTAAAGAAAAGTCGAATGTTAGCAGCAAACATTTTATTTACGTAAATTTAGTTAGGTAAATCCGAATTCTTAAATCTCGATTGTTCACGCAGAGAGGAAAGTAAACTAAGAAATAAGCGCATGAAAAGATTAAGAATTGCGCGTGGAAGGCTAAAATCCTAGCAATGAAAGTTTCCTTCGTAATGATCGTTACGCAACCATCGTCGCGCCGTGAGTCGCGTTTGAGGCGCACCCCAACTTCCGCACCGACGCGTCTTCCTCTTCCTCGTTGTTTGCACAGCCGTGAAAATTCGCCACGTAGGAAGAAGCAATTAGAAGCGTATTCGTAAAGCGCGACGATTGCACGGCTCGGTCCATCCTCCCTGTCTGCCGTGGCGCTCCTGTTGCAGTTTCACGGTGCGCGTAATCTGGCCGAATGAAATGAATTATTCATCGACTCGGGACACGACAAAACTTGGTCCTGACGAGAAAGCGGGAGCGAGGTGAAAAATACGAGCAGCTTGTTTGTTTCGTAAAATCGAACGCACCACTCTATCCTTCTGTACAAGGTACCCGAGTGATCATGGCGCGATTCACAGACAGGTGATTTTACGTGAAAACTTTAAAGTACAGAGCAACATTTTGCGCACGGTGCTTCGTTTTCGAGAAAATCGTACTTGAACATTTTTTAAACACGATCGAATTTGGTTCATTTCTGATTAAATAATGGTAAATAATAAATAATAAAAATTGTCTGTAGATGGTGAAACAGTACGAAAAGTCTCCTTCTATATTTTCGGTTTAATTGTTTTTTTCTTTTCGCGTACAGTCATACTTCTTTTATCAGTCATGGTTGCAATCTGTATAGTCAGCTTCCGTTTTCTGCTTCTTCTCTCGATCGACCGTACCTTGCAATTAAAAATTTTTTTAAAGGTATAAGCGAATTCGAAATCTCCTTCTCGCCGGGTAATGATCAAACACAGACCTACTTCTATGGGATAATTCCGCTGAAATCAGCGAAGGAAGGAACAAAGGATGAAGTAGCTGTTCTCCAGCGAGGAAATTGGGTCTGTTTTTGTTAAAGGGGGAACGATTTTTAACGAGAAAACGGGCGCGGTGTTCTAGTTGCATGCGCTTTCACGGTTAGTTTCCAGGTGGCTGGAGATGATCCAGGAAAGAGTAAAGAGACAACTCGTTCCCTGGGAAAGTAATTCGCGACAGACGGTCCACGGTAAATTACCCTTTCGAGGTCCGCGGGTTAGACCCGGTTACTGGCTCGCTTCGCAAGAAACGCGCAGATATAATTACGGGAACAATTCTGGCCGGTTAAGCGGTCTATTATCTCGAATCGAAAAACGATCTTTTCTACCTTGTCCCCGTTAACATCTCGATTAACGTGCTTCCCGCTGTAAAAATTCCAACTATTGTCGGAGATAATGTGTTACGCCGGCGTATCTTGTTTCACAGTCTGAACTTTGGCTTACGAAAGTATTTGTATGAAAGATCTTGTAATTAGAGGAGAAACGTGAAGTGGAGAAAAAGCGAGGGAGCAAAGGAAAGAACGGCGGAGAAGGAAGGAAAACAAGAAGGGGAAGAAGAAATAGCTGTGGGAGAAAAACAGAGGGAAAAAGGGGGGACGCAACGAGCGAAAGAAGAACGCGGAAGAAAAGAAGAAAAACAACAAGCACAAGGATGACGTGAAGAAGAAAGAAGAAAGAGAAGGAAAGAATGACCACCGTCGCTTTGATCTTGTTTTTAAGCACAATTCCAGACAGAACACGGTATTCGATTCGACGTTAGAGATCGGCGACTTAAAAAGAAAATCCAGCCAGGAAAGATTCCCCAGCTGAAGGCAATTAGGGTGTCAGACGGTTTAACGGATAGAACGTTTCTTTGGCAATTAGACGGGAGATCTCACAGGCCGATATCTACGGAACCTGGATCGATGAAAAAAACTACTTGGTCCGATCCCTATCCTGAAGATTTCTCCCTGATGCACTTTCACCCCTTGCCAAGAGGTTGGTTCTCCTCTAGAGTAACTTACGAATCAAGGGGTAACCACCACCGAGGATCTCGAAAATCCCTCGAAATTAACTACTTCCAAGTAATGAGCATTCCACGAAGCGAAGCTCTCCGTTTTTCGAAATTATTTACGAGCGTTTATTGTGATCGTGGCAATAATTGGACAGCGAGCGTTTCAGTGCTCTGCTTATCTTGGACGCAGGTTGATTCAATAAGAAAGAGTCCAATAAACGTAGGTTTAAGTCGTCGCGTGAAAAAAAAAGGGGACGTAGAAATATGGGTTCGAATTTTCCCGAGGTCCAGGCGACGCAATTACGTCCCCGTGAACGAATAGGGCTCGTAATTGGACCGGATGAAAAAAGATGCTGCGTAGAGCCCCCATGACGGTTAAGTTGTGGTCACTTGCAACTACGCCTGTATATTATTTCGCGGGGAAAATACTCGTGTTCGCGTTCATACGTATACGAACTTGTATAATAGCTCATGATTAATTCCAAACAATGGGTGGGGCATGTAAAAATGTCCACGTATACTACCGTACGTAAATATCCGGACACTTTGACCGATTGGTAAGAAACAGTATACGATACACTTCGTTAAACTATATCTATAAATTGACGAGGAAATTAACGAGGGGATATGTAAGTACCATCAAAGTGCCGGTATTTCTAGCGACTCTGAAAAATATAACTTTCCAGCAGCCTATCCTGTCCTGGCGTCTAAGGTGGCAGCCTATCGGATAGTCTTACCGATCAGTCCTCTAGCAGATCCTGGACGAAACACTCTTTTCGCCTTTCTTCATCTATTAGGTCGTCCGAAATGTTTCTTTCGTTTTATAAGGAAATAATGGATGCACAACATCTTCCGTTTTATATTATTTTATCGAATTACGTATGATCCATTTTGTTCTATCAAGATAAAGATCACAACGTTCGACAGATTAGGTTTCATGTTTGTATGAAGATGCGTCGTTGTAAAAGAGGCGTCTGTAAAAAAAAGATACTTTTCGGACAACCTAATACATCGTCTCTTTTGCTTCTAACTCAGTCCCCCACGTTAAGCTACGCGGGGTTAACGATGATCAAATAACGAAGCACAATGCTGGCCAGTTAATTAATGTCCTTGCTCGTGTAAGTATTCAGAAAAAAGAGAAACAAAAACGGGGGAAAATAAAAATGAAACGATGAACTCTTGCAGTGCAGAAGAGGACCCACAAAGCTTCAAATAGCAGCCAGGCAAACACGGTAACAGTCTTTGCCCGCGAATGCTAACGATTGATAATGTTAAAAGCGAGCGGAGATTGCATAAAATGCATTCTTTGCGGTTGGGTTGCATCGCGCAACTCGGGACGGTGTATCCTCAACCGGAAAGCAGAGGAGGTCGTTTCACTTGCATCCTTTGAACTACATAAAACGGCAACACATCGTTCTCTCTCTCTTTCGTTCACGGTTCTCCTCGAACGGTTCATCGCGGAAAGAAACCACAAAGGAAACTGGAACGTTAATCAATTATCAAGTCTTCCGATCCTTTAGCGTCCTCGAGTTTGGCTGCAGATCGTTGATCACTGCGCGGCAGTGTGCAGTTGCTCGATCGCAAACTCTCCTTTGGAACGTACGTTTTTCCTTCGTCCTTTGGACGTTTTCAATTATCACGAGTGTCTTCGATACTCGTCGAAATCCGATGTTCGCCCATCAGAAGAGACATTTCGACGGATTAACGCGATTAAGAGCTCTATATACGTGGTTTATGATCGGATACAGATTTCGAACGAACACGTCTGATTGTTCTGGCCCTTTTTTTTCTCATTGATTTCCAATTTGTCGTCAGACGAAGAAATTCTAAAACTTACACATAATTATTAATCTATTGTCTTTCTTTAACTGTTGCAGGTAAGTTTTCTACTGTGTCTACTTCGGATCTTTGACTTGCAGAAACAAAATCCGGATTCGATTAATGGTTTTCCCGATAACGTAAGTTCAAATTACCAAGTTTCCTAATGCTCGTGAAGTAAAGTAATCGAATAATTGTATCGGGTATGCAAGTTTCCTATTTGTTAGAAGTGTATTCCCGATAATTGATCGAATGAAATCCCAATTCTTGGTAGAATTAACAAAACACTACTTTCCAGCTTATATTGTTTTACGATTTCCTGCTTATTTTGATCGCTAATTACAACCTATGTTCTGTTACATGTAATCATAGATATATCAGAAGATATATCGGTAAAGTAATTAGGGTAATTATTAAATATAAAGTAATATTTAATGCAGAGTAATTACCAAAAGAGTAATTAGAAGTTTCAAGAAACCGAGTCAAAGTTCGGAAACTGCATCGAGAAACAAGGTTTTCATGGCGTCTCATTCCCGATGCTTTTAGTCCGCTGAAGTATTTAAAAGCTCGCCAACGGAGAAGTCGGTAGAGCTACGATGAAAAACGAGGCCACTAGTTTTCACTAGGTTTTTCGCTGAATATTTCGCGACTCTAACGAACCGATCAACTTCCGAGTGTCTTCCTAAACCTTTTATCCGCGTCGAACGATACAATGGCTCGAAAAAATATTTAAACGCTTACCACTATGTATGTATATATTACACGTGCTATGTCGAACCGTTATTGATCGTAACATTTTGAAATCTCATTCGTATCGTAGTGAAATACGATTATCGCGATAACATTGGCGAAACTCCGAACGCGGGAGCTTATTCGTCTTCCAAAAATTATCATCGAGATACTTGGACCCTCCAGCTCGATCGTTTATTTAAAGGATGACGAACGGAACGTGAAAACTGAAATCGCCGGACGATTTTTAAACCGATGCCTTATTTCGTCAGACGAGCCGTGACTCGATCCAAACGCGAGTTCTTCCGAAGCGAATAATAGTTTGACGGTGACTCATGGCGCCAGAGGATTACGACTTCGAGTTATTTTCGCTCTCGATTCGCCTCTATTTCTGACCCGGTTCCTCTCCGCGATCGCCACCTCTCGATCCCGGAAAACGCGTTCATCCTTCTCCTCGATATCTCTGACAATTTAACGATCTGATGGGAAACTAGGAGTGGGTGGACGTCATGGAAGAAGAAGCATTGTTTCCGCTACGGTTTGCCGACAATGTCGAACAGAAGGTGACACCTGACGCGAGAAAATCAACGAATAATTTCATTTCTTCTGTTTCTTCCTCGGTATTTATACAGTAGCTGAGAAAATTATCTAAACGTTTGCACAAATGTTCATGATTCTGTCATGTACGTTACGCGAGACATTTTCAAGTCTCGTTGGTACAATAACGAGACACGAATGACATAATTATATTAGCAAAATTTGAAACAAATTTGAAAATGTCCGTAGAAACTACAAGATATTTAATGCAAGTAGACCACACACAAATCACAACAATAAATATTTCACAGAAAGATATAAACGTTCAGTTATTCGTTACATTAACCCTTTGCACTGCTATGTCGAATGTGACTCGTCATCAGTTTTTATCTCAGGAGATTCTTTGTCGAGTTCCACTCGACGTTCTTTCAGTCCCAGCTTTTTTTGTGAAACGTGTGAAAGAAAACTAGGATTGCATCCTGGAAATTGTTTCAAGATATATCATACACTAAAAAATTACAAAATACAACAATGGTGAGAATAAAACTGGTATTTAAGTTAATTTGTTTTTTCCTTCATGTTTGTAACGAAATTGAAATAAAATGCAAAAAGTTAATAAGCATCTTTAACATTTATTCTTCCATGCCTAAGATAGCTTCGTGCCATATACTAACTGTTTACCAAATACGTGTTTGCAGTAAATATCTTGCAACTTCGAAATAAAAGACACGCCAAATAAAAGCAGGAAAGATTACTAAAGTAGGAAATTATTAACAACGCTGCTAAGTGGTCGCAAATGTAACGGCGATTACCTAAATGATTCACTTGCCGCGTCTAACTCGGAACCTTTGATATAATTAGGCTTTGTTGTCCGTATTAATAGGTTTGCTTACAGACGTGGTCGAACACGAGTCCTCAGGGTGAACGCGTTGGTCGTTAGTCAGCGCGTATTGCAACGAACATGGGTTTTTCAAGCTGGTCTTTAGTTGCACCCTTTGGCTGTTAATTTTGTCGTATCGAACGCGAAAGGTCACCCTTTTACGATCATTTCCCTCCCTATATAGGCACAGATCAGCCCTCTGCCCCGTACAAGCGTTTTGTTCGCGCTCGTTACAAAAGCGAGACGGACAAAAGGGTTGAACGAGTCGCGCAGTGTGTTATCGCGACAGTGTCGATATCGATAACGTTATCGAGTGGCCGCGTAACGAGACTGAAGGGGGCTCGTTCTCCAACCGCTTTGCGTAATTCAGCGAAATTAGCAAAATTGCTGCCGATCGGACCGGATCCACTCTCACCATAACCTTCGTCCCTACCCATTTTAGTAGAAATACGTTGCCATCGTCCCTTCCCGATCAGTTCCCATCCCACGACTGACGTGCTGGCGCAGATTTTCCCCATGGAGCTGACTAGAATCGACGGGAACAGATGGAAACGGATGGAAGTCCAGGGGAATGGTCTTTAGAGTCAACGTGGACAGCCATGAATAAATCACGCGGGTAATTAACGAAAATAAGCTTTAGTTTTGTGTAATTGGACCAGATCCATTTGGAATAGGATTTTTCCGTCTAATGGAACTCGATGCAATTGGAAAATTAATAACCCATAATTTCTGAATGAGACATGTACGTCGTTTCTATTTATAATCGGATCCTCGATGGTAAATAGTGGCCCCGGTAAGTATTGCTAAATCATCGTATCAAATGTATTGTTATAGCAATTACGTACTAATTAATTAGATCTATTTATATGAAATTTCGTATCAGTTGGTGATAGTTTCGCATGGCCATAGAAAAGAAACCTTCTGAAAAGCCAAACTGATTAACTCTATTTTTAATTGTATAACAGGGTTCATAAATACTGTTTTATTACTGTTTGTGTAAAAAAAAATGCGTGCCAATTGTCTGCGATTCGAAAATCACAGAAAGGGATTGAAGGGAGAACGCAGGTGAATCAGCGAAGTTGTTAATAGCCTGCTTCGAGGTAACTAGATCAACGGAATGCTGAGCTATTAAAGTTCTAGCGATCTTGTAGGCTGACCGTTATCGAGCGACTAGCGACTGGTGAATGGCCTTGTTCATGAAATTATAATTCTTGATAATTAGGATCGATCGGCTGACAAACAACCGCCACACTGTCCTTTGCGCGCGTGTATCTCGAGTTACGAGGAGAACGTGCGCACGCATATTATTATCCAAGTTGTTTATCTCACAGCTAGGCTGTCTTTGTGATTTTCCGTGAAATATAGGAGGCCCTGTTTTAGAGGAAATTTAACCGAGTACGAGTTTCTCGATTTTCTTTGTTGAAACTATCATTTAGATTAAGTTACCGTGAAAGTTCTTGCTGCTTTTAATAGACTGCTGCTTTAAAGAATATAATTTCAATGAAACTGAATACTTTTATTTAACTTAAAATCCATAGCATTTGATAGACTTCTGTCAATGTATTACAAGAACTTTAACCTCGAGTTCATAAAATAAAAATATTACAAAGATGCCATTGCTGCTATTTCCTAAATTCCCTTCTCGTAAAGAATCTATTAAGCGAATATTATCGAAAAGAATAAATCGGCTGGAAATAAATTTGAAACGTAGAAATGATGAAACAGAGTTTCAAATACCCAATTGATACAATCGTTTATGATGTTTGTTGGATTTGTCAAATTGTTACGTTTGATCTCTGAACTAGGATGTGCGCACTGGTCGTCGAGATTCAAGCGTATTACATTTCGTACCATTTAATGGCACTTTCATCGAAGTACAAAAATTCGATACTCTACAAATTTGATACTTTGAATGAAGTGTAGTATTTGATTTAAAAAACGCTCTATTAAAAAATAAGGCTATACACAAATATCTTCTGTAGCCACTGTGTGCAATTTGTTCCGGTTAAATCATCTTGAATATCATTTTCAATCACGTTTCTAACGCTTGAAACGTACAGTATGTCCGTTTCAAACGTATGCGCGCAATTATTTCTGTAAATATGAAAAACGAGGAAAAATGTTTCAGATAAAAGTTGTAAGATACCAAAGGAAACGTAATTTGACGTAATTAGTCTTCTTTGTAAGTGGTCAGGTAAAAGTTATACAAGTTTTAAATGGAATAGTTTTTATATGGAATAATTTTAAATATAGTAATCGATCTGGATATTCCATAATTAAAAGCATTAACCTATTTATGTCAAAAATCATTACTTTAAATCACATACGTTATGTACGTAGAATACGTTTGTCTCTCATACGTCAAATTTGATAAATTAAAGTTAAAATATCTTGTAAAGCAATAATTTTTCGACATAAATAGGTTAATGCTTGCTTGTAGGGAATATCCAGAGGGATCAATCATTGTATTTAGAACTGCTTGTTTCCATTGAAATATCAACCTATACCACCATCATACGACTTCTGTCTAGTTATCCACAAGAAAACTAATCGCTCCGGATTATGTCCCCTTTGATACCATACGACTTTCGTCTGAAACATTTAAAACGATCATACTGTATATATAACGTTAATCTCATAAACATCAGAACCACCCAGTACAAGACACAGTCGCAGACACAAAATCAACGCGTGACCAAAGATCTAAAGCTTGGAGTTCCTTTAGCCTGTCGTGTTAGTAAAATCTATCTAAAACAGAACGAAGCGAAACGCTGTCGGTGATAAAACAGGAAAATAAAGTTTGGCGAAACCGCGATCGAACAAATCACCGCAGCGGAACTCGCATCCGCGCGCGGGAGTCGACGCGCGAAACGGAGGAAAGCGACAGGACACTGGTTCTGGGTGGTCACGGTCGAGGCCATATCTCTCTTACACTCGAACGCGAGCGAATCCCCACAAATTTATACGAACGGTTAGTTCCGGACTAGTTTCGAGCGTAACCGGAGCTTTCCATCCCTTTTGGTCGTGATTCGAAGCGCATGGCTCTTGCTCTTATCCTCGCTCGACCTAAGCGAGTCCGGTGTCTCGAATGGTTCAGCTAGATCGGTCGTAGGTTAAGCCGGGATAAATACAGTCTCATAACTCGCTGCAGCACCGTTCCTTCCTTCCTTCCTTCCTTCCTTTGCCCCCTCTCTAACCATTTCTCTTCCCTTCTCGTCCCTGCCAAGAAATCGTTCGACGGTCATCTTCCTTCAATCCCATTCTATCTGAAGAGATTTCGATCGGTCTTCCAGATTCTCCGTCGGTTTCCCTCCAAAGCATCGTTTCCTTCGGCTTCCCAGATTTCCTCTGGTCTAATTTCTCTTCGTTGTTCTTTTGTCTAGCTTGTCCAGCTTCATCGCCATTGTTTGCAAGACCTCGAGACTTCGATCACCTGTCCGCTCGGTGGAACTTCTCCGATGCAATCTCCGTGCCTCTAGCTCGCAGAAATGCCGTGTCTCCTTTTCCTTTGTTCCAGACTTCCGACCATCGCCGCCTGATTTTCTTTTTTCCCTTTTTCTTCTTTTTTCTCTTTTTGTTTAGGGCAGACTAAACTTAGCTTGCTTTGCAACTTACAAATTTCTCCGATAGAACATAATGCCCTTTCTCACGTTTGCCAGCCTGCAATCTTCGTGCGATCGTTTCTTGGATCTTCTGGACGCACACTGATTTTTCCAGCCCAACCTGACTTCTCGTCTTAGATTTCCAAGCTAACGGTAGGATTCTTTGACAATTGGAAAGTTCCTGTCGCGTGCACGAGTCGGAGCTCGATCTGTTTCCACTGTGGTGTCCTCTTCGTCGCTCTGCGAGAGGGCAGCGGTGCCAACTCGAACGGATTTCCTCATGGAGATCTCTAGGGCGCGTTAGGGTGTTCTTGGCACGGCGCGCGAGCCGCTCGAGCGGAAAAGTGGCGTTTGAGGCGCGCAACGTGCTCTGCGAGACAAATTAAGGCTGGTCCGGAGGCTCGTAGGAAAACGAGCGAGGGGATTTAGCGACGTCAAAGTGGCTGTCGACCACTCGACCGTGAATTATGCAGAGTTTTCTTGAGACTTCTTTCACGGTGAAGCTTTAGCCGCTCCATCGGATCGCTTCCTTTGGGATTATGCTCCGACGATTAAAGGAGCTCGCGTATGTGTGTAACACGCGCGACTTGGTACTCCGGAAGAATATTTTTAGTATAAAATCAAAGAATTAGGGTATACATAGCAGTTTATATCTTTTACAATTTTTATTTCGTTTTCTTATTGTAAGCAATTGCAATAAATACGAATAGCAGGATATGTCTCGTCGATGCAAGTATTATTCGTTTTGTTTTATAAGGAAATAATGGATGCACAACATTTTCCGTTTTATATTATTTTATCGAATTACATATGATCCATTCTGTTCTATCAAACTACAGATCACAACGTTCGACAGATTAGGTTTCATGTTTGTACAAGAACGCGTTATTGTAAAAGACGTGTCTGTAAAAGAAAGACACATTCCGAACAACTTAATGTTACGTAAGACCAGGGAACCAGATTATACTGTAATTTATGTTATTCATAAATGATCCATAATGATCATCGGTAACCGTAAGCGACTTCCGTCATTGGTAATGATTTAACGAAAATGATCCAGACGTAGAGTTAATTACACGATTGTTCGTGGAATCACATTCTCGCGAACGTTTCTCTGCGCGGTCAAAATTACGAACGAAGAAAATTCGTCGAGCAGCCAGTGGAGGAATAATCGAGCGTGCAAGCTGAAAACGAGACAAAGAAACGCGTTCGGGCTGCAGCGGTTTAATTTCTTCGGGTTTCGGGCGCCAAGGAGAGAACGTTGATGGAATCGCTAGTCCGGAAACAAGGCTTGTTTCTTTGGCCGTTAAAACGTGCGCAGCCGGTGTAAAACCGGCATAATTTCCGCGTTTGAAATTAACGATTTCAACTCTCCCCTTTGCTTTCATCCTCCTTGCAACCCACTCCGGTCATTTACTCTTTTCCTTTCTTGGTTTCATATAAAATAAGGAATTTAGCCTGAGTAAAACGCGTCAAAATTTTGTCGTACCGGGCAAGTTCGGGCTGACCTATAAACAAAAGGCTGGCTACGCCGAGGGACCGCGTGGCACCGTCAGCAAACGAACTATTAAATTATTTAACTTCCGCTGAATTAGGTCTTACCGCTGGCGGGACGCGTTTCCCGCTTGGAACTCGACGCTGCCTTTTCCCTCGAATTTCAGAGAGTTTTGCCTCTTCTCTGACAAAAATGAATCGTTCCTCGGTTCGCTTGGGAATCAGACGAACCCAATTTACTCGCCAAATCCTTGGCCCTGCGCAATTACCGATAATAATTGCATTTGCATTCGTTCAATCTGTAGGCTGAAACCAGATTTTTTTAGGAGGCCGGGGGCAAGAGTTAGATGCACAGGGGGCAAATTATACACATGTTCTCGTCCATAAGACAGACTCGATGATTTTAAATATTAGTTTCGAGAATCGACAAGAAAAATTCGAGCGCCGTATCTTTCTGCGCGTACGAGAGAGGACGAACTGTGACACCTGTAGAGTAATCGTTAGGTCTTCGTGATAACGAGAATGGTCTATCGAAAGGAGAGCTTGCGTTAGTGATGATAAAGGGACTATTTAACAGGATCAGGAAAGGCACAACACCAACTGAGAAGATGAGACGTGCATGATTAAAGACTTGGAGTAGAGAAACTTCGAGGAAGCTCGCAATGCACCTTGACACCAAAGAGGAGACACGGTAAATCTTATTTCAATTAAATTATTCCCTTGTCTAAATTACCGATCGAGAAACTAATCAAACAAGTGACACAAAAGAAAGCAGATGTTAGGAAGAAGAGAGAGAAGAATAAATTGGTTTAACCATATGGGTATGGTAGAAGTGATTTTTGATCGTTAGAAGGGGGAAGAAAAGCTCGATGGCCTGGATAGTTCGATTGCTGGAAGCAAGATCCGGCTTCGAATTCTGCTTCGTAGTCCGACAATCCAATCGACTGATCCTCTTTACAAAAGGAATCAATGGAATTGATTGGAAGTTCAAAAGGGATGGTTGGTAGGTGAAATCTAATGGTCGAATCTAGATGATCGTTCGGAGAATATTTTGCTCCGTATCTAACAACAAACTTCTGTTGAATCCATGACAAGCATTTTCGCTTCGAAAGTTTATACTGTTTACAATAAATGTTTCAATTAAAACTCTTAATTTCTTCATTTTAAGGCTGTTTTCTTCGTTGTTCAATGCCCGGGGTCTTATTAAGCTTGTCGTTTTTCTATTAGCGTCGCTGCAGTTTCCAAATTTGTTATTTTTATCTCGTTTTTGGCCAACGAATGAGAAGACATTTAATATTTCAAGAGATGAAATTACGCTACTATATAATATATAACTAACGTAATAAAATTACACAGATGTAAATAATTTTGTGAGAAAATGCAAGTTTCAGTTTCTCTGATACGTTAGATAAACAAAATTAGATAGCCGTATTTAAACTTGCGCGACTGACTATGCGTATATTTACGTATATGGAAGAAGGATGCCTAGCAAACGAGGAAGGAAACTTTCGTTCTTCGCGAGAACGATGTCGCGGTGGTAATCGCAGCTGCATCCATCCGGAAACTTTAGCGGAAGGATCGCATTGCTTTGCAAGATGACGAAGGAAACTGACGGGATGGTGCGACAGCCGCGGATAATTTCTGACCTCGTCGGAATCTCCGGCGGCGATTAAATTAAACGCCACCCTAGCATACCGAACCCGCCCTTCCTCCATTTTGATATGTGGCTACGTGTGCACGGAATGCAACAAGGTGCTCGTTCGCGAGCCGCACCATGTTCGACACTGCGTTCGCTAAATGCCATTAGAGAGGACCAGATTTCTTGAGGTGCTGGGAAATATCCTTTGTAAAACTATCCTTCAAGTTACTGTATGCTACTACTACTAGTTTACGAACATTGTGCCAGATTTATGTATATTTTATTTGTACATTGTTTTTAATGATATTTGAATACCGCGCTGTTCACACGCATATAGAATGTATACAGCGACGGATAAAATAAAATTAAAAGTTAATGCATTATAAATTTCAGCAAAATCTTGTTACTACTAAAAATTCTTTATCACATTGGTAACATTTATTCTATGTATACATACTGTATTTATTGATTGTTCTTATTATACGTAAATCCATTTAATGAGATTATGGCGTCTTTTTACACTTCTTATTTTATAAACTTTTATCCGCCACTGTATAACTTGCACCTATGTCGACAGTCGGCTTCCTTTTCTTCTATCCTTGTTTCTTCCTTTCCCAACGCTATAGAATATCATAATATTAACGGAAAAATCAACATTTTCTTCGGTATCAGTCGTTCGATCGATCTTTTAGTCGATAATTCCAAGATGTTCGTTTTCGTTTACCTTTTATCGCGTACAAGAACTCGTACTCTTTACGACGAAGCCATTCTGGCCATCTAAAGCGAGCAAAAGGACAATATAACCTATACATTCTTTATATTTCGGCGGTGTAACTAATGTTGGCTGGTTTTACGACGTCCCTAAAGGGCGGCTGGATGTTCTTCGAAGTGGCTGGCATCGGTAAACTTTGGGCCACGCGCGCTGAGAAAATATTTCACGAGGTGGCTGCGTTCTCGTTTCCATGCACTCGAGATCGCGATGCCAAGACGAAAAATCGGCTGGTTCGCTGCTTGCTTCGCGAATATTTCATCGTACGCGCGAGTATTCTTGATATCTTCCGGAAAACACATCTCTTCTTGACCGAGCGCTTTTCGAGTGGCTGGAAAAATTCTGTTTCCCTAAATTATTTCCAGCACACTAGCTACACACTGCTGCGTGCATCGTGTTAAGGTGTTTCCGAGTTTACGCGTGTGATTTGCCCATTTTCCTCGTACACTCGCACATTGTATCTTTTATGTTTTCTACTCAAGACACTGAATTTTTCGTTCCATTCTTGAAGACACATTTCTCGCCAACGTTTTTACATATTTTTGTCACAGTACATGGTATCTTTCTCCATTGAATTCGGTACGAAGAATCGAGAGGACGCCATACACATTCACTTTTCACAGTTAAACAAACTATTTCAATGCACGAAGTAATTACGAGATAATTATAACGCATTGTCATTGCCAGAACTCAACTTGCAAGCTGCACAGCTGAAAAATACCATACACGAGAGCTGCGTATGACTAAGTTAGCTACGGCTCGTTCCCAGACAAAGTAACGAAATCGCCGCGACCTAATTTTCGTCTGGAAGTTTTGGCACGCAGCCGGTGATGTACGACTTTCCTCGCGCAGCCCTTCGCTGCAGTTAAACGGTGAATTCCTCTCGTGCCACGAAGGTCTTTCAACTGGCTGGATAACATTTATGAGCTTGGTCGACCGGAGACCTCGCGTTCGATCCTCCTGTTTCCATGTAACTCGCAGTAGTCGTTGCCAGACTTTGATCGGACAATATTCTAGCGCGGCGTTCATCGATCCGCCACCGGGTTCATTTTACGGTGAATCGATGACTCGTCGTGATTCACGGTGAAAGAGTTGCGTCGAACCATTTCTCAGCGAGAAACAGGTTCGTTCAACAAGTTTGCAACTACCATGGTCGCGGGATTATGGACTTTAAACGGGTATAAAGAAATTTTTGTGACTTGGAAGGAAACAAGAGGCCTGGTTTAGACGTGTACACAATTTTCTGTCTACAGAGTCCTAGATCGCTTTGGATCTATACAAACGTGATTATTTTGGCTAATATTTGAAGAAAAAGTATTCGATATTTTGGAGGAAAACGTTTATGATTCTGCGTAAACCTCTAAATCTAATTTAAAAAGGAGCATTTTTTGCATTTTTTATGAAAAATCTCTACTCGTGTAATACACGTTAAATTTATGTATCGTAGCTGATTTATGTATCGTATATAATAATCTAGTAATTAATAATTGTTATATAGGAAAATTATTATGTGCGATGGGAATCATTTCGAGCTTCGAATTGATTTAAACTCATCACTGATTAAATGTGACCCGTTACAGAGCACATTCGATTTCCATCGCCAAGTATCCATTAAAAGCTTAATTTGAAGCGACAATTAACTTCCACCACAACGGAGAATGTATATGCTACGGAAGAGCCGTATAGGAATAATAAGATGGGCAAACGTAATATAGCTGTATTAGTAATTATACAACGTTTAGCTGAGAGTGCAGTAGTAATGGTCAGGTTACAGTCAGGCTAAGGTTAGCCAGAGCAAAGGCTGTCATCCTAGAAAATTGGCTGCAATTCCATGGTCATACCTGGAAGTTTACTCTCACGTTCCCTTCACGTTCTCCCGGCGAATGTATTTTGCCCGACTTTGCTAATTAAATCTGACTTCGACTCGTTGCTAATGTAAAGTTACTGCCGAGAGAATTGGCTACAGCGATCGACCTATTAGCACTCGAAGATCTTATGACTCTACCCTAATCTCGCGTGTTCTCGAAAAATATTACCTTACAACGCTAGAAATTAAATTCCGTGCCATTAAACTTGTCAAAATGACGAACTGCTGACTCTTATTTCTGGAATTGTTAAAAATGCTTGGTGTTGACAATTCCGACGTTGACTTTCATCGATATGGAAACACGACTATACGTATCTACATTTACGACACTATGAACTGATTTTTAATAAAAATTTTTTAGATTTCTAACAGAAAGACATTTACGTATCCTTCGTTCTAATTTCTTCGATACAAATTCTGTGCTTCTATCAGCTCTGACGACAAATACTTCCTAGTCAGTAGGTCAGTAGTTCTACTAATTCCGGATATAATTTCACACCATGTCGAGAACAAGAAAGCATAGATGGCGATATTTTCGAAGATTTTCTTTGACATAACATCCAGTGACGTAAGACGCTCCTGTTCGCCACTGTAAATGAAACGTAAACCCTTGTGCCTATCGAAGGATCTCTTCAGAGATGCCGCACTGACTCGTGTGTTTTATCAGAGAAACGGTCACAGGGTGCTAACTGTTGGGAGAAAGGTATAAAAACGATCGGTTAATTATTTAATCAAACCGGAAAAGAGGCAGTGTCCCTTTGGCCGCGTTGATCTGTACAGGCCCGATAACTTTCATACCCGGTTGGCTGGCAGTGTAGCAGAATTAAACCATTAATCGATATCGGAAAGTGCTTGGGGCAATATTGCCTCGCAGGATATGGCGGGAACGGTCGTTACTTTGTCAGACGTACCGAGCAGAAATCGCGGCAGTTTCATCCGGCTAACGGTGGCTGCTTCCCCGAGAATCTCTTGTAGGCATTGTGTTAGGAATTAAGTAACGTGATCAGGAAATGGAAACGGTGATCGACGTTACGAGGACCTAAAGAACACCGTATTATATTTCTATAGACTTCTTATAGCTTCTTCGATGTTCTTGGTTAGGCGTATCATTGAAGTTTCGAGAAATATTCTTGAAACGAACGGTAAGATTGGATATCGCGATTTTAAAGATGTTTTATTCGTTACAATGTACGGAGGTCGTGTCTATTTGATGCAGAGACACGGGCTTCTCTGAAATATTTATATCGTATGATATATTATATCGAACGTTTATATTAATCTTCAGATGCGCTAACGCTGGATTATAAACCATCGGAATATTTTGGATCAGGTTGTTAAATTTTCATTGGCATTCTATATTTTATAAGATAGAAGCGATTAAGTACGATGCGTATACGGTAGGAAACAAAATTAAACGATACGATCGGAACGATCCTGCTCATCTACGATCGAACAATATCAATTTAGGATTAAAAGGAATTTCTCTCGAAGAAGATTATATCGCGGCTCTATCCTCGTTCCTTAAATTCCAACAATCGTACGAACGTCGAAGCAAAGAGAACAATGCTCGCAGAAATGGTGTATTAGATGGTGGTACTGCTTCAGACCCAAAGGAATAATTACGTGTCGAGTAATACGATTCTTCTGTATCCACGAACTGAAAATCCCTATCCTCCGCGCAAAACGACGAAAAAAAAAGGAAATAGCGGGATAAGAGCGGAAAGACAGGAGCCAGTAAAGTCGAAGAGGTCAGATTGGAAGGTTTAGCGATCTAGTAGCGGGGGTGAATGGTCGAGCAGCCAAGCGTGTGAGACTCCATTTTGGCTGGATATCGCATCGGCACAGCATCAGTTAATACCAGATCCTCGATTTCGACGTAGGAAATTACAAGAGAACGTCGGTCGCGTTACCTGTGACCCACTTGCGAAACTGCCGATCTCCAACGATTTCGGGCACAAACAAAGTGCCGGGTGGTTGCTGGCGAATCAAGCGAACTATCGGCCGATTAATATTGGCAGGACCCTTGTTTTCGCATAGTCCGCGATAAATCAAACAATCCAACGGCCGGAACGACTACCGACCGAAATTTCCGCCGATTCTGCGGACCCAAACCCTTTCTTCCGACTGGTAAACAGTCGGCAACATCTGGATCGGCGATTCTCTGTACGAAGGCTTCTTGTTTGCACTTGCTTTTGACGACGACAATTTCGAACTCTATTAGATAGATGGAACAATAGAACCACGCTCTCCTTAGTATATGTTCCCTTATATATAGCTTGTAATAGAATCGACGAGCGCCCTTTGTCAACCATATCGTGGCTGCAGAAGGTAATGCATCTCCATCGCGTTGTTTACATTTCGTGTTTGTTCATCGAATTGTTTGTTCATCTTGTCTCTTATATTTCAACTTTGCACTTGTTTCCGACGAGGACAATTTGGCGCTCTATCAGGCAGATGATCTTGATCTCTTTGGTATACGCTCCTTCACGTATAGCTTGTAACAGAACGGTGGAACGTTTTTGGTGAACCATATCGTGGCTGCAAAAAGTACGCACCTCCATCCCGTTGTTTACATTTCGATGTTGTTTATTTGGATTTACATCCTGTTATTTACACTGGCAGTTTATTTAAACTTCCATCGCGTCGTATACATTTCAACTTGGTGCGTTTTCAGTTCTATCTGATCCTTTGGACTTCAACTTTCCTTATTTACATCTTTATCTCGCCGTTTACATTTCAACTTTGTCCATACACATTCCCATACGTTCCTTAATATCATCAAAAGAACATCATCCAGAAATCCCCGAGATAAGAGGACAAATCTCCCAAGAGAATTCCGCGACCCTCGAACTTTTCAATTACAGTTTGTCGCTGGAGTTGAGTTTCGGTTACGAGCTGATCCTCCGTCAGCTTTAAAAGACAGAACGAAAAGAGGCCGGAAGAAATGCCACTGAGGGGTGGCACAGAGAGTGGGGAGAGGGTGGACGGAGGCATGTAAATGCTCGCGACACCGATGCTTAAGGCGAACGTCGGGGATGCTCGAGAGCTCATACGGGGGTGACAGGCGACCCTAATATTTTCTTTGGATGGTGCTTTAAGCCCACGCCTCGCCACGGCTGAAGAGTTGAAGTGGCGGTACGAGTGGCGCGGCAACGATACGCGAGACTCTCGGGCCTTGTGGATAGTTGAAGAGTTACAGAACGTTTCAAAAGGACCGGCGCGCCGAGATGCTGAAAACTGTCGCGGACCTTTCACATCTTCTCTTTGGGCCACGGCACGCGGCTTTCATAACTCTATTCAGATATCGCTACGCTAAGCGAACCGCCCTTTCGAGAAACTATGAAAACGTACCGGCAACGAATTGGGAAAAGAAATTATTCCACTCGTTTCGCGACCACTCCGCGTTTGTTCCACTTTTTGCGCCGATCCAATAAACTTCTCTCTGGTTGAAATTCTTTTTTCTTCCATCTTCGATCGGTTAATTGGATACGTTTGAAACGCGTTTACAAAGCTCAACTTATCGGTGGAATCGACCGAGCTCGACTCGTTTATCTCGAGTTCGTAAATACAGCATAAAACTGACCGAAAAATTTCAACTCTTACGTATCGCGGTCAACATGGCAAACTGGAAAAAGAACCGCTATGTTCGAAATCGTATGGAAAAAACATTTATCCTTTTCTTTTTCGAAAAAGGGTACAACGGTGGATACGATAAAATGGAATTACAAGAATGACCTAATAACCCTATTTGCGATCAGTTTAATTGCTTGATTTTGTATCGTATATTCTCAAATAGATTTTGTCGTGTTGTATCTTGAACCACGGACCTGTGTATTGGAAATTTTTCGGTGATTCTACAGCTATCGATCGATCGATGTACCTACGATTGGACCTACTTAAAAAAGAATGTCGACGATTTTGGAAATTCTAAAAGAGAAATGATTTTTAAGGGAGAGACTGACGAATCACGGTATTTGTCCTTTCTTTTTGTGTGTGTCAAATAAGTTCGTTTCGACGCAAGTTTCTTCTATCGATCGAAGTAACTAACATATTCGGAAATCCAACATCGACGAAACATTCGACAGACGTGAAGACGAGAATGGTGGAAAATTGAGATCGATGTGTTTTTCTTTAAAGCAAAGCGAAGCTTTTGAGACGAGCTATATACTTGGAAGACGCCAAGTGCCATCGAGGTAAAAACCACTGACGATGGTCCGTTTGCTAGCGTCTCGTTCTTTGAAGCGAACCCTCCTATCCTCGCCTCTCATCAGTTAGTCCGTCACGCAAAAAGTATTTGCAGGCATCATGGTTTACGACTGGCCATAGCCACAATCGTTCACAGTAGGCACTCGATTTTTTGCCACAGTTATCTAGAAAGTCGATGGTCGAAACGTTTCCAAAAATAGAACCCAATCAAGAGACTCCAAGGTGGAGAGATTTTTGTTTTACGTTTCACACGTGTCTCACAAAGTGGGAGGGTGTCGAAAAATCTCTCGAATAGGTCCACTCAAAAGTTCATGGATCGGACATTCTTCGAGTGGCAATTGAATATACCTGGAACTTACCTCTCTGTTGAAAACATATGAAAAATAGTCGAAAGTAAACGCTGGGAACTAATTCTTGCAAGAGCGAATCGCCAGAATTATCCATTGCTGGATTATCGCTGATTTAGAATTCGTGATTAGCCCTGCTTCATTACGTAAATAATAAGTCACTTTATTGTTACGTAACAAAAGCTATATTAATACCACTTATCCGATAAAAGCTATTATATTAAAAGATGAAAAATTTTCCACGTTTTTTGATTTGACATTTCGTAAAATATTTTATATTGTGGAATATTTTTAAAAATTCGAGAAGCTAAAGAATGTACAATAAGCGACATTTGCCATTGAATTTTCGAAGGATTCGTCTATGAAGCCTTCGATAAACCGATGATTGGTCGTGAGTGTCGGCTGGTCCCAAAGCGGAGTAGAACCGGTAGAAACGCGTATCTCCAAGCGGATGTGCGTTTGACGCGGTTATTCAGGAACGAATGTCGAAGCGAGTGATATTTCACGTGGAAAAAAAGTGTGGCAGCTTCGAAACAAACGATTCGTCGCGTCGCCTCCGCCTCCATTGCTACATTGTGCTCTTTTCAGGCTGCTTTTCAGTGGTCACGTCCATTGTACAGCCGCAGACTTTACGTCATATCCCACTTTTCACGAAGAAAACGGTTATCGTTTAACGAGAAACTGCGATCTCGGCTCACTTTAGAAATTCGTCGCATCGATCGCTGGATCGAACGAAGTCAATGGCCTTGTCGTAATTGAAATTCTGTTTTTTAAAACTCGTCGATTCACGTGTAACGCCAACTCGGCGGTCAACTTTGAGCTGTCGGCGTATTAAGAAGAAACGTAAGAAATTGCGAGAGAAGTCGGAGATGATGATGTATACGTGGCATCGGTGCGTGAGTCACGGATGGATGGTTGTATTTTGGGAGAAAAAGTGGGTTAACGAGAGACGCTATGCAATATCCGCTATTGTTGGATCGCTCAACTTTTCTAACTCTATCTTAATACACCGCGAACTCGTGAAATATGGATAACATACTCGATCATTAATTAGCAGTACTGAATAAAATAAATGAAACAGTCCAGCCACGAGATTAAAATTCTATTCTTAGTTAAATTAAAGATGTTCATGAAACATAGATGTCTGTGCTGCTCCCGAGGAGAAGCTACATTTCAATATGTACGTTTCAGTAGCAGCGAGCAAGACGAATACATTTCCGTTAAATTTGCGACGCGAAGTTTCATATCAGCGTGTTAGAAGATTGTTAATTTATTATACACTTTAATATTCGACGCAAAGAAAGAAAAGGAAAGCTGCACAACGTGACGTACAACATATAACCAATAAGTAACTGGTTATGATCTATATTTAGTGGGAAAGGAAAACCACAGAAGCTATTCACCTACAGACTAACATAATATTAACCGTTACTGTTATCAATATTTATGGACCAATACATCGCAGCAAAACCAAGAAAATGATGGGTCGTTAGCCACATTTGGAATATCGATTACACACAGGACGCAGTTAGTCCAATTTCCATAATCTTCAAAACAGACGTATTCGATCGATCGGTACTTAATATTCTCGCATTGTAATTCATTTCGTCGCGGCACGCTATTACGCGTCGCATCGCGATTTTTCTATTGGATTAAGCGATGTTCGTGATAAAACAATACGAGATATAAATTTCCGCGATTTTGTACACAATATGTAAATCAGCGTTAATTTTATCGTTATATTTTTCGCTAGAAGATCTCTGAAAAATTGACAAATCGAAGAAAGCGCGGGAATTTTCAAACGATTCGCGCGCAACCCTCTCGCAAGAGGGTTAGGCAGAGTAATAAATTCGCAAGGACGGAAAGCCGGGATTCGGCAAGGGTCACGGGCGACCCTCGTCCATCTGGCCGATAGTCCCTTGGATTTTGCCGAGGACACGAGTGCGGGGGACGCCGGGAGCGCGATTGGTCGTCGATGACCGCAACGCGACCGCCATCACCGCGATCATCGCCATCCTCTCCGAGTTCCAGCACGTTAATGGGTATTGCGATTGGTCCGGAAGATTCGATCCTGATTTCCCCGAGCCTACCACCAAGGCGAATTGTTCGCTGGCAATAATAACGAGGATATGTGGCTTTAAAGCCGATCCATCCAGCCTCCACGCGTTATTGTGTGTGATAGATAATGGTATGTCAGCTGGCAACGTTAGATGGATGAGGAGAGGGATTCGAAATTGAGAATTATCATCCAGTGGATTCTATTTGTTCAAAATAGAAGAATTGTCGAAGATTGTGTAGCCTGTTCTGCTCGCTGTACGTGGCAAATGGAACAATGTGTGGAATATTTTTGAATGGTTATGCGAATACGAATTATAATTGTAATTCAGACACGAAACTGGCTTCTATACGTAGTACGCTTTAGGGTATCATGGGATCAGGGATGTTACCTAAATGTCCATCGCTATGGCGGCATTTAATGGCTAGACGGCATTGTTGTGTAAATACAGTTTGATGGTTGTCTTGTTGCAGTTAGTTTATTAAAGGCTAACAGCATAACTGAAACTCTTAGGTAGAACGTGATCGTTGCTATTATAGGAAGTTCATTGTTCTATGTTGTAAATAGGATGTTCATGGAAATTCAGACTTTTACGAACGTTACCTGAAAGAAATAGAGTCTCAACGTGTCTTTCAATTTATCTGCACAAAAGAAGTAAAAGAAACGAGAGGAAAAATCGATAAAGAGGACAAGAAGTTTCGATAAAAACTGTCCACTAATCAAATTCGCTCAAAACTCTTCAAATATCTTCGTACCAATTTTTCTGATTTTCTTCAGTCTCGATTAGATGCCATATTTTCTGAATATTCGACGCGCTTCTTCCGAGCTAATCACCTAATCGCATCGACGAACGTAAACGTATCCCCGCAACCGTGTTAACGCGATTTTTAACCCGATTCGCCGTGGATGACAGCAACCCTCTGCCAAGGGAATAGATCGTTCATTGGCCCCTGAAATCGGCGTGCATCGTCGAACGCCTATGGGATTCCCAAGATTCTTCGTCTACTGTTAGTTCCGCGCGCCAGGCTCGAAATTTCGCGAGGAGATTCAGCGGTCCCGCGGCACCGATTCGTTCCGCCCCTTAGAGGCTTCCACCCCCGCGTAAATAATTTCCAAGAAACCGACGGGGTTCGTGGATTCGTGCAACGAGCCAGGAATCGTCTGTCGTTTAAAGACTCGGTTATTCGTGGAACACGATCGCGAAGAACAGCCGAGTCTTGATGAAATCATCTGCCTATTTCTGAAACTTGGTCCACTTTTTTCCTCTCGTCTGCTCGTTGTTCTGGTTATTTAACAATTTAACCGACATTTACATTGCGAATTGCAGTCTGTGCAGTTATTGGAAAATTGTTTTCCCGCTGATTCATTTAATTATCGTACAAATTCTAAGAAATGTCTGAAAGATAGAGAAGCTGGTGGTCTATCTTCGTTTATAAAGATTGTCGGTCGATCAATCGTCGTTTGCGGACAAACAAAATGCATCAAATTTAGCCTCGTTTGATATCACGAACCCAAGGAGAGAATTTTTTAACGTTCATTATATTTATTTTACTGCGTCCTGTTTCTGTCTTGAAGAGTCTTTTGTTATCACAAACTTAAGGAACAAAGATTAAAATTCCTAGTTAATTGGTACTTATTTCATAAATACTAATTATTATTTTTAATATTTTCTGTCGTGATTATGCTACATACAGTAATGTACCTACAAGTAAGTACACTACATATTAAAAAATGTTAAAGTTATACCAACGACAGTAAAGGAAGAACGCAGTAATACTAGTCGGCACATCTATAATAAGACTATCAAATAACCAAAATACAGCACTAGGAATCACGAAGAATCAGCACGGTTCTCTTTTTACTATAATGTCACAAAGGCACGAATCCTTTTATAACGCTCAATATTGGGTAAACACAAATCCACGATACTGATCCGAAACAGAAGCAAAGAATCGAGAAGCGAAATATACTACGAGGAAACATAAAATAAACACCACGTCGATATCTCAACAGAACAAGAAACCCAGCGTCTTTTTCGCCGAATCTCCAGCGTCCCGTATCCAGTGCGCGGCCAATTCCAACTGCAATCTCTCCACCGAGGAAACTCCATTTCCCGAAATTCTCGCGATCCCAGCTATATCCGTTTATAATGACGCCGCCTAATGTTATTCATGAGGGAGTCGATCGAGCCCGAGTAATAAGTTTCCTCTGCGATCCTGGAGCGTCGTCGTGGCGAGTCTTGGCGAGAATCGGAAGCAGTTTGTCGCGAGGGGAACCCGCCTCTCGACGTTCTCTCTCTCTCTCTCTCTCTCTCTCTCTCATGTAGTAGACGAAGTAGATCGAGTTACCTGTGTCGGCCGGCCATATTGGAGGTGGCAGAATTTAATAAAGCCAATTGGTAAATTGCCACCGAGAACCCAGAAGCAGAGGCGTCCTCATGGAACACACAGAGACCCATGTAAAGACTCGACTCCACGACGACACTTGCGTACAGTCTTGCTTATAAGTCTCACGGTATATTTGCTAGTTTTAAGCATGAGCTTTCGTAAAATAGATCTTTGATAGAATCTTCAAAGGATAGGATTTAGCGTTACGTATGTTAGTTCGTTACGTTTCTGCCGCTAGGTATATTCTGTATTATATTTGGTAACATTGGAAGGATTATTATTGACGATGAATTTTCGTCAAATACCTAGATGTTACGTTCGAGGAAAGTATTTGCCTCTTATTGGAGAAGGAAAGTTGGATTGACCGATTAAAAAGATTACGTTTATCTACGGGACGATGTTGAAGAATAACTGGAATATTCAATTGCATTTGCACCATTCCCTAAATATGGCACGGTATCGCGATCGTTTGTTTTCCGTTTCTACATAAATTTTCGGTGATAAAAGATCGAATATTTGTGAGATCCCGAAGGAACTCGTTGTCAAAAAAGACGAGTAGTTTCTTAAAAAAGTACAGCTGCTCCATACGTAGCGGGAAGTAATGGAAATTCGATTAATGAAACGAAATATTAATTTTATAAAAATATATTGCCTCGTAATCTTTGCGTTAAATTTCACGCGGTTAATAAACAACTCCGCTTTTGTTCGCTTCCCAACGCTCATTTATGCCTATCCCAAGTGTACTAATAATAAGTGTGCCGTGACTTATGGACGATAGCGTACAAACACATGCGTTCGACCCTTCGACCAACGATACACAGCCTCCAGAAAAGAGGAATAGGGTCGTCGCTTTACCCTAACGGGCCTATGGTAATTAGCGGGAGCCGTGAACTCGAGGCCGGGGATCTTTTTTACGTAACAACTAACAGCACGTGATTAGTTTCGTCGTTGCGGGGTGGAGAGCTCAGTTGACTCCTGTTTGATGTTGGATATCGTTCGAGGGACTCGCCTCCTTTGATTTCACCGAAGGGGAACCTTTGCCAGAGCGTTTAGGATATATTAGGTGATTGAAAATTTGAGATTTCTGGTGTAGAAGGTAAGAGTTCCTTCTAGTTTTTGGATTTTCAAACGATGAATGCATGTACGTGGTCGAATTCTTTCGTTCGACCTTGTGAAACGAACAACGCGCTGTTCAACGATTAAGATCTCGCGTAGCGTCAAAAATTATGCGATAGAAGACCGTATATCTTCCATTTCTTCTGTTTGTAATGGAAGATCCATGTTCGAAGGGAACGTTGGAAATAACGTAATTTAATATTTCGTGGTGGATATGTAGGTTCGGTCGCGAAATAGACAGCCGATATAATAATTTTGACAACGGGACAGTAGAGAGAGACTGGTGGAAACGATCGAAGGCACTCGGCCACGAAAAGAGGCGAAACCGCAAATTGGTCGAGCGTAGCAGGACGCCCGACGTGGCCGCGCGTGGTCTGACACTCGAGCACGCGCGCGTTCCGCTCGATCGATACCCTCCAGTTGTATCTAATCGGCGATTTGCAATATACGTATTACGTACGTACGGACGATTTCGAGGGTGTGCGATGCTACAAATTACGCGAGTACTCCCTCGGTGAGATTATCTTCCGGCCGGGCGATCGATGTTTATGAAAAACCGGCTACGATAGTGGAATCCGAAATAGGGTCGATTTACATGCTGGCTCGTATGCAAACTACGTCGTCATGCACGATTAACTATCGAATTGCGCACAAAAGCTCCATTCGCCTCTGTTGTTTTGTCTTTGAAGCCGCCGATAAATTACGATTAATTTGCTCTTTGCGTAATTGCCTAAATACTCTGTTTTAAATATGTTTGAATTAATTTGCGGAATTGATCAATTGGAATTAGATAATTTTGTTCGACTAATAACATTAATCCTGATTTAATTTTACGTTTCGCTAGGCTGAAATTGTATGTTATTTATCCAGCACTACATTCTGCCGGCATACATTGCAAAAGAATTGATGAACTTGAAAATTGCGTATTAAATACGTACGTTTAATTTCATTTACCCGATACATACAAATTCTTATTCGTATTTATATTTGATATCTTTCTCCGTCTATAAAGTATTGCTGTAGTGCTAATTGAATAAGTTGATATAATATTCTAATCTTCTAACTTCGTTCAAATTTGCTCAAGCAATTTCACGTGGCAAGACGCGAGTATTTACTGGCGAAACACCCTGTATAGGGCAGGTTAAGCATCCACGGCGTCTTGTCGGTCCAAGCCCATCGGGAAATCATCCCCTAGGCCTCCGACTCCAGCCAGTCACCCATTCTACCTCCGATATTCACTCCTCTCTCCCTTCTCGTGAATTGCTTCTCCAGCCGTGCTCGCCCTTCGGCGATTGATACACGGAGCTTAAATTATACATGGACCTGATCCCCGACGCGCCTTAGGCGGCTATCGTGCACGGCTTCGCGTTGGATTCCGCGCGATCATGCGAACGCCGCTTCCGATCCTGATGCGTCGCCACTTTTCGCACCCTTCAACGAACCTTGGACAGCTATCGATAGGTTCGCATACAGAAAATCACAGACATCTATAAAAGATATGGCCCCGTAATTCGAGAATCAATAAAACAAAGTCATTGGTGAATCGGCTAACGAATCACGATTATAAAATCGACAGATTCGTAAGCGGAAAATCGAAATAACGTTGGTAAATTTAATTTTGGTAGATTTAATTTCGGTAGATTTAATTTTGGTGGATTTAATGGGATTCGTTAAGGATTGAGATTTGAAAAATACCTAATTGTCACTCGGTGACTTTTATTTTTAAGAAGAGGATACCGTTTGCTTGGAGTGTTCGATAAATCAGTTGAAAGTGGACGATGTTGATTGTCTTTTCGATGATCTTCACATCGTGGAATAAATCTTGCAGCCACGATCGATACGTTGGCGAACGAGAGATCGAAGAAATGCATAAAGAAGATGGAATCGCTTATCGTCTAAAACAGATCCAACGGAGTTCGCTTACGAACTGAAGATGTAAGAAACGAATCGACGATTTATAGGATGAAGCTGCGCCTTCCTTGAATATCCGATAAATAAATTGAAACGGGGATACTTGGATTTTAATTTTAATATCGTCCGGCAGACAATCAGAAAGAAGTATTAATAGGAAAAAGAAAAGACGAGATTCGTGCCGTCGGATATTAAATTTCTCGGATAAAATATTGACAGACAGAGAAAGCGCCCACGGTTGGAGCAAGTGCACGGAAGTTCGGACTTTGTTCGTGATTATCGTAATCCTGGCAAACGACCGTCGGTATCCCGCGGTACTTCATCAAAGAGACTGCATTCAACTGGAAACCGCTAGGTACACTCCAATCGCTCGAAAGGAGGCTTCCCTGGAGACATCAAACCCATGGGCAAACTAGAACCTTGGCGCTCGAACCGGCGAACGTTAGACTGCCGAATAATCCTCCCTATCATACTACTTGAACGGATAAATTTATTATCTGCCCGTCTCTCACACTGTTAGATATCTCCGCGTCTTCGCTATTAATCTGGAAGCTCGAATGGAACATTCGCTGCAATCACTGAGTAAAAACTGATCGTCTCTTGGCTGTACTTTCAGATGCTAGTAGATCGATGGTATGATTTCCGTGGTGCGGCTGGTTCGCGGTCTGGAAGACAAGGCTTTGTCCTACATCCGTGGGAATTGGGTAGATGCTTGAAACTTCTGTGCTACTGCAAGAGCCCGAGGAGAGTAGAAGCTTCATTGGGATCAACGGACGCGGTCTGCTTTTTCCTTTCTGCCCTCGAGGCACGGCGTTAAGTAGAATTGGACGGTATTTGGTTGAGCTTTCGAGAAATTTAATAATACGAAATGCTGTGTATGCTTGCTGGACATCAGCCTGGCACGAGCAATAGATACGTATCTGCTCGCTGTCTATCGTTGGAAATTCCTTTGACAGCGACTCTGCGTCTAGGCGAAGCGTTAAGCGTAATAGGTCAGTGTATAGTCAGACAGCACACGTGGATTATTTAATCATGTGCCAAACCAGTAAGTCCAACAGCAGATGCTTATCCATTCCTTATCTGCCATCGAAAATAGCTTTCACAGTGAATATACGTTGGAACGAAGCGTTCAGTGGAATAGAACGATATTTGATCAGACACTCTGTGCCAGAAATTTAATAACGAGAAATTCGACGATAATATTAAGCAGAAACTTGCCTATTCGCTATTAGTTGTTGAAACTGTCTTCCTAGTGAATCTACCTTGAGGCAAAGTGTTAAATAGAATAACGTAGTGCTTGGTCTGGCACTCTTCTGGGCAAATTTAATTACTTATCTATTCTCTATCAGACGTAGAAAATTCGTCTAGAAGCGACTCTACGCTATATAAATTACAGCGAAGAAACAGCTTTTAACTAATTTATCAACCGTGAAATTGCAATGGCTGCCAACTCGAAGGAAAGTAGAAACAGCCGTTGACGAGGTTGACGTCGCGTAATTTGACATTCTGAGTGATCTTCATAGCGTGAAAATCCTAGCTGAACCGTTAACAGCGATGACTGACGACGCGTCGTCGTCGCCGCCGACGACGACGAGAGGTCCTTTGCACCTTTGACTGCCGATGTAGACGACGCCGGCGTCGCGTCGTTCCGGTGTTGTCGCTCGAGACGCAGCGGAGGAAGAGGCCTCATCTGTTACCTGGCATCGACTAGATGTCGAAGTTGGCGCGTACGCGCACCCACGGCGTTGGACGTACAGTTAATTTCACGTGTGCGAATCGATCGCAACGCAGCTTCTGCTTTAACCTTACTTTACGTAACGCGTTACTTCACCGTGGCCAGAGAACCTTTTAGTACGTAGGAAAATCTCGATGCGAGAATCGACGATGCGACTCAAAGGCTCAAAGAGAAACGCTCAAAGAAAAATGTAGACGCAGAACGTAAAGGTTGCATAAATCTTTCTCAAAAAGCTGTTCCTTCGCTTTCGCTAGCGCTGCTTTCCTATCATATTGTAAGGTATGTTACCGACCAAAAGATTAGAATCGCTACGTGCTTCGTAGATTTCGCGTGTTCCAAGAATTTAAAGGCAAATTAACTTACAACTCTGTTATCGTGAAAAACACTTGTTGAGAATTATGGACCTTAATCGCCGAAATAAATGCATAGGAACACTTAGATTACACTTACAATTAACATCAAAATAGTTTCAGATTTATTTAATATGTGACTTACAAGATATTCGTCGATGTACATTAGCACTCTCTTTGTCTCGCTATCTTCTATACTACACTACCAACGGAACAGTTGCATTCATCCGTTTTACGAGATACTGTGCACGCACATATTCCCACACGCTCATACTCATATATGTGTGTTATTACTACGCGGATAATCTAAATAACATAGCACACAAAAGTCCACATATCTCAATAACACTTTCTTTAATATAAAAATAAACGATGGAAAAGCGGATTCGCAGATTCCAAGAACTCAGCTTAGAATTCCTTAGAAAATCCTTTAACCAGAAATCTGTAGGGATAAAACAGATTACCATTGATACTCGTAGAATTCGGATCAACAACGAAATTTTCAAATCCAGATTATTCGACGTAAGTGAAAGTAGAACGACGGATGAAACATTTTTACCGGAGCTGTATAACGTAAGCTCAACAAGTAGAAGTTCCCAGTGATGGTGGGAAAAGCTTTGGGTCTAATGGAACTCGTGAAGAGGGTGTCAAGGTGACGATTTGACGATGGACGATAACGCATCGATTCCGAGGCCTCGAATTCGGCAGCCGTAAGTTAAGACGATTAGCTGCGGATTACGCGACCCCTATCCGAATAGACCCTCCTAATGGATGCATACCGAAGCACATCCCTTGAATTTCGATTAAGAGCAGGCCATCGAAATCGCGAATGAACCAGAGGACGCAACGGCGTTTCACGCGCGCGCATGCCGCGCCGCTTCGATTACAACTTTAAATTAGTTTCGTTAAGTTCATTACGCGATTACATATCGCGACGCATTCTTAGTACGCGCTAATTAAGCTGTCTTGCGAACCAAGGCTCGCAGCCGTTTAAAGTTTTTCCCGTTACGTTGGAACGCGTACTTTAACGTCGAGATAAGTTGCCTTGAAAGCAACGTCCGTTTGCCTTGATAACGAACACTGCGTATACAAAGAGATTTCCTTAACCGTTATGTTACGAAACACGCTTATTTTTGCTTTTCCTTTAACAATTTGCCGGTACGTTGAGTTACAAGCTTTTACTCCTTGAATATAAACTAAAACAAACGATGTTACACCTAAGAACTTGAAGCATATTATTCAACGTAAGTTGTACAAATATTTGCGATATAATTTTACCTCGCTATACAAATAGAACAAACGAAACTAATTGTATGTATAATGTACGGAAGGAAGACGTTAAACAAGCGTGAATATTTTCCTTGTTGACATAAGGGTTGAGAGGAATTAAATTAAGCAACGTCTAATTCCATTTAAGTAGAAGAGAGAAGCTAAATGCGAGACTATTGGATTTAGTGTATTAAATTCTATCACGTTGAATCGGAAGGGACACCAAATTTGAAGCTCATTCAAGGGACCATTAGGCCATAAAGAGGGAAAGGTCGAAGGGCTGCAGTTGAACGCGTCAAATATAAAGCGTAGCAAATTTACCGAATACCGAGTTACGCGAGCTCGATTCGAGGGTTCCAAGTCAACGAATACCGAAGCAGGCTCCATCCATCATTCTCGTCTCATTGAATCCGTTTTGTTCATTTAAACGCCATCCACCTTCGGCTCATTCTTCCTCCTATCGACAAAAATTCTCACTTTTCCAAAGATCCAAAATACCAGGCCCAGACGATTATTAAAAAATCCATTTTTATTTATCAGACTAAATTATTATCAAATAATTACCTGCCACCTAATAAACCTAACTTAACGACAAGCCTAATCCAACCACCAACTCTGTAAACGCAGTCTTAGCCAATTGTAAACGCTGACCCTCGAACTATCTAACTACCTTGCACTTCGATAGCGCTAGGACTCGTCGAAACAAAAAACAGGCAACAGCTGAACCAATCCATTGAAAGCGAAAGCTGACTCGCCAGGCGGAACGTCAAAGTCCCCGGCCGGATTTTCGATTAAGCGAACTATCAAAATCATGGAGACGGCGTCGTCGTTGGCCTCGGATCAGAAGTTTAAATTAGTTTTGTCGAGTTGGCCGCGCACGGCTATACTCACCGCGGCAACCTGAAGCCCTAATGCGTTGCCTGTGATTTTGAATTATTGGATGTACATAATTCCCCTGGTGATGGATGCTGGGAAAGGGGGAGGGGGCAGGACCAAGCGTCATAAGGAGAGGAGAGGAGAGCGGACGATCTACCTCACGGTCCCTCCTAATGGATACATACCAAAGTACATCCCCCTCAATTTCGATTAAGTGCTCCATCAAAATGGCAAGCCCTGAGAGGGCAAACAGTTAGAGGGCACCGTCTACGTAGCGCCTTGTAATTGGTTACCTTGGTCTTGGCGAACCGGTCCGTCCTAGGTGTTCTTAATTGCGTACCAGTGTAATTTTTTAATTGATCGAATTAGAGGTGACGCTGGGTAGAAGCGGCGACTTTTGTACCTTTTTACGCCTTCTTCGCTGTTACCTTTTGACGTTGCGGGGCTGTTAATGACTTTCTTTGTTAGCTTTCCCGGGGCTAAAAACTCAGTTTCCAACGTTTGTCGAGGTTATTAACAATACCAGGAATTTGATACGGTTATTGAATTCTGTTCCCCGGCATGATTCGATCTATTTGCCGTAATAGCGCCATACAGTAGTATTGGAAAAGTAGTCAGACATACGAAGTCACGCAGTAGGAACGTTGTGGAGAAAGTTTTGGGAAATTGACGACTGATATCGATGGGCTCGTAATACTGAAAAATATGACTTGCCCGTAATCGATACTGATTCGAGACTTCAAAATGTTGGTTCCGGAAATTATGTTTCGAATTAACTATAACTATAATTTGTTATACAGAGCGTTCACACAGTGCTATTATTGCACGACGTTTCTCTTGAAATGTATTAGAAAAAGACGAAAGAGGAGATAGCTTTACAGTCGTCTATGGCCAATACGATACCGTATATCATTTTTTCGAAAAACTCTGACTGGTAATAGCGTGTTATTATTTCCATTCGTTGGAATTCTCGCATTGCAACTAGAAAAGTCATTAAAGTTAAAGAAGTAAATTGTAGCATAGACGTAAAACAGCAGTTTGCTATGGAATGAAGTAAGAAACGAAAATTCCGATGTGGAAACCTTGTCGAAATACGCAAACCAGTCTCAAACGTATTGAAACAAAGTAAACTTGGTGATCCACGAAAAGAAATATAGAAACAAGAAGCGAAGTTAGACGTACGTATATATCCCGATTTCTCCTTAAGTCTCGGCTTTGCTTCTCGATAGTTTGGATATAAATGAGCGATGTTGTGCTATCCTCGTCGGGATAAATAGCCAAGTGACGGGAAACGAAGGAAGAGGAAGAAGAAAAAAATATGGAAAGGCTAGCAGCTTTACTTTCGAAGCTTTTCGGCGTGCTCTTTTTACCGAGGAACCGCAACGAGCAACGTCTTTGGAGAAAATCAAAGGGAATCTCGCTTCCGCGGTCTGACCTACCCGCCCTTTCACAGATTTCTCAAACTCCCCGTCGAGTTCTGATTTACGATCGCCTATCGACCTTCCCGCGGCGCGCACCGTACCGAATACAAATCTCAAAAAATTTATATCGCAACTGTGCTTGCGAGGGAATTATTCCTGTCGATCCGGATATTGGTCGACGCAAAAATCATATGTACGTAGTATCCAGGCAAATCTACAGGGAAAAACTTATATTGGAAAAAATGTAATGGAATAAGAGGATCGTATTTCTACGATCGAATCGTTAAAATTTTCGTACGAACAGCGTATGGATCCCGTGATGCTGCACATTAATTTCCGGGCTTTCCAATCTGGATATTTGCGAAGGAAAATGGTTTTGTAACGGCAATTAGACGTTAGAAATATTATACGTTTCTATCTGACGATATGTTATATTATATATGGGGGTGAATCGTGAAATATCATTGACGAGGTTGCTCCTTTATGGCTTATTCTGATAGATTTTTGTGAGATTGTTAGACCGTAAAAATATTTTTCTACCGAAAGCGAAATATTTTTCGAAGACTTTTGCGTGTCGTAATAGCGTTCGTGTCACGACTGTAGAATAAAAATAACCCAAAAATTATCCTTCTCTTAATTCCTAGAAACGGAACATTTTTCTTCGTTGGATAATCCAGTGTTTTTCGGAGTACCGCGAGTGTTTTTCGCTCTTAAATCAAGATATCCATCGTCCCCATGCAAACAAAGATGAATCACGAATTCCCAAGACTCTTCATTCGAGTTTCTTCTTGAAATTCAGCTAAGAAAGCGGGTTCTTTTCTAAGGGCTCCATCGTTGATCCAGGATCTGCAGGATCAGCCGTGAAAAAAGAATTTCGCAAGGATCCAAGAACCGTAAATGCTCGCGCGATTTCCCATTCGACGTACGCAGAACGTGACACGTGCCCTCGTAAGATCTCGCAGCAAGGGTCGAGCTGTAATTATTTCTTCGGCAAATATTCCTGTCCGCCGGTTGGCTAGCCCGACCGCGCTTGTTTCGCTTTTATTAAACTCGCGCTCTGCCGTCGTTCACTCGTTTCCTCCTCCCGATTCAACGTCACCCCTCAGGCTTTTAATAAAAGCCGATATTAAAGGTATTAAGTGCGGAGTCATCGTGGCTTCGGCAAAAAGACTCGGACTAGTCGCGACTTTCTTCCATTTATCTTTTCTCTGTCCCACTACAATGAAATTTATCAAATTATTACCATTTTTACATTTTTACGGTTCGTTAAATCACCTCTTTCTTTCGATGCTTCATTTTCACCTTGTTAATGGCAAAATGCGAAAGCCACATAGGGAAAATATAGCGAATCCACTTTTAAAGATATCCCAACTTTTATTCAGATTTATTTATTATATTACAATTGTAGCTTAAACGCATGAAATGTTCCTTAACACTGCTGCTAGTGATACTGGAATTTTTATATCTCGATCATTTGCTTTGGTCTTGGCAAACAAAAGGAATTTGTAACGTTTTAAAAACATGTTTAACATAAAATAACATTTCTGTACAATGTGTTAGTAATTGAGAAGCTTCGCTGCTAGAGTTGGCTCGCGCCTTTCAACTTCGCGAGAACAGTTAAACATTATTGGAAGTTCTAAGCGATCGCGATTCAATGACCAAAATCTGTATTTATTGCTATTACAAAGGTCTCCCTTTAAACTTCGAATTTCCAGCGCATTATTTTCTTCCACGATACGAGTTCCAGTCTGTATCACAGTTGAACGAGCCAGAAAGCCTGCACCAGGTGCATTCCATCCCTTGAGAGCTCCCAATAGCTGCCCACTTTCCAACACTGTCGAGTCGATCAAAATGCCATCAATAGCCACTAGTTCGGTCGGACAATTTCAAAACAATCATCGAGCACAGCTGAAACAACGAGATATCTTCTATAAGAGAAAATCGATTCGTTCTATATCGTTTTTCTCTGATAAGAAGAAAATCCTGGTTCTTGCTTTGAAAAAAACATCCGACTATACACCCTGTTCTTCTTCTTTGACCTGAAAAGCATAGCCGCTGGTGGAACTCGTCGACGATAAAACGCCAACTCTTTTTGCCTATCCTCGAGACCAGGGCAACCCTCTTTCTCTTCTATTCTCGGGTCTGTAAATTTTCGGCTGGCATCTTACTTGGTTCGATTGCACGTCGTTAATATCGGAACTGAGAAGATGGAGAAGGTTGGGATTAGATGTATAGCTTGCTCGGGGCAAGGTTTGATAAGAAATCGTGGCGAGGATCGCGTTTTCTCATTCAGTTTTGTGCTGTACATTTTTCTGCCTCTAAAGCACGAAAATCTGCGTTATACATACTCTGTTTGCAGCGATAAATGATTAACGATAGCTGTAATTTCCAAACATCGAGCGATTGGAAACTTGCAGCTACAGGAAGACACGTTTAAGTAGAATGGGACGAACTTGGTCAGACGTCCCTCCGCTCGGGGCAAGAAATATCGCTGTCAGTTTTAAAGTGCCGCGGGAGATAGAAACACTCGTGACCAGACACGAGAATGCATTATTAGGTTTCATGCATGCTGCGTATAAAGAAATTTTTTATTTTAAATAAAACTTAAATTCCGTATAGTTCATTTATAATATCGTAAATGTCATAGCGTGTATTTAATGAAAGTAGCTTGCACACGATTCAATGCATTTCTGCTTAGCTTCGTTATTCTATGTTTGAACTATTGGACCTGAAATTAGAAAACATTTACAGCGAAAGTGTTACACATTCTTTTAACATCTACAGCAGAGAAACGTAGTAGTCCTGACAAAGCTGTTTTTCAAAATTTATTTTAAAACGTAAGATTCCTTATACTTGGAAAAATTTGACGCTAATTATGCAGTCAAGTAGAAAGAAAAAGAATACAGTTGAGCGATTTACCTTGCGAAAGAAAAACTCACTCAACGATCAACGTTTAATGGATGCTATGCGCTCGTCAAATTGAAATTCAAACGTTTCGTATGCACCAGTCTAGTACTTCCGAAAGTACCTCGTCTTTCACGTGCTATCATTCTTGACAACGACCTATCAGGCTTACAGACGCCGAATTCCATTTTCATGGAGCAATTGCAGAGAGGCAGATCAAGGACCGCGTTAATTCCCCGCTCGAAGATCTCGATTAGAAACTAAACGCACGCCAGTGTGTACACACTCGGTCGCTGTTAATGATTCTGTTACAAAGCCTGTCGAAGGATCCGCGGCTCAGACGGAGCGCGGCAACTAGCTGGCTCCCCTGTCGGATCAAGGGTTATGTGCGTTCGACGTGCACCCACGATCCATCGGCTGAAGGGGAAACCCGCAGGCCCGGAATCAGCCAAACGAAGAGGAATTAGCGAAGAGGAAGGATCGTTAAAGAGCCGCTCGAAGAATTTCGAGTCGCGAGACATTTCTCGTCGTCGTAAGACAATACACGTTATACGTTGGTAAGTTTACGCGTTGCGCGGATCTAAAAAATTAATAAGGAAACACCGTGCGTTCCGTACATTTCGAGAATTTAAAAGAGTTTGAAGAATGCAGAAGAAAAGATAGTCGAGAAGTTTGTTTTTTTTTAGGAAATGGTATAATTAAACGCTTATCAAAGCGGAGAAGATTACCATCGATATTTGTTTTATCGATATTTAGTATTTATTTGAAACTCATAACAAAGATAGCAAAAATTTTAATGGTGGTAGCTCTGTAGAAGCTTTGATGTAAAAACCGAAAATTTATCGACAATTCAGAAAAATAATCATCGATATCCGTGGCATTAACTTCATATCGGTATCGAAACGAGCAAAACATTTACACGCAGCTACAAATAAAAGAGTTACTGTAAATATTTAACCAGTAGCAGAGGTACGTGAATGTGGAATAGCGAAAAGAAAGTACACAGAGGATTTAAAATTCCAAAGAAGAGAGACGAATATGAAAAAGCGACAAGTAAGTGCAGACTTACGGATGCTACAAATCAAATTTCGACGAGGTACGATTCGAAGAGGAACTGCAAATTTCCAGAATGAAAAGACAACTGAAAAGACAACCGAAAAGAAACAAAGGAACATTAAACGTGGAATGTAAAGGATGAAGTATCTAAATGAAGACAAAGATGGATAGAGAAGGAGACGAAAGAAATTTTGGATTGAAAACTTACGGATGCTACAAATCAAACTTCGACGAGCTACTATTCGAAGAAGAAGTGCAAATTTTCAGAATGAAAAAACAACTGAAAAGACAACTGAAAAGAAACAAAGGAATATTAAACGTGGAATGTAAAGGATGAAGTATCTAAATGAAGACAAAGATGGATGGAGAAGGGGACGAAAGAAATTTTGGATTGAAAATCGATGGTAAAGCGCGAATAGATAGGAAGGGAACGATGCAACAGGAAGCAGACTGCCATGAATCACTTAGCGGGAATTGACAATCGACAAACAAAACTCGTTTTGAAATCCCGCAGCGCCGAGGATACTTCTTTCTTGAGCCGATTCACGCTCTTTGCTCTTGTCTCAGTCTCGTTGTTGGCGGCCTTGTATTTTCCTCGTCCTATTCGTCTATGTATTCGTTTGTCACTGGTGCTGGGGCTGTGTCTCTTCTCGTATTCCATCGTCGTTCTCGTGGACTGCTTTCAAGAGTAAAAATACGTTTCGAGCGGCTCTCCTCTCATCGTGCTCTTTTCTTCGCCATTGCAAATGGCTAGAAGTCTATTTATAAAGGTGATCCTTCAAGAGTTTCTACAGTCAGCGCACGACATGCAAATTTCGCTGCAAGATCCGGCCAGTCGCCAAATCAACCACTGCTATTAACGGCCCTTTGACATCGATGCCACTTCGTTATTCTCTTCGTTAATGCTATTTCCTCTGTAAACATCCTTAATCCAAGCGATATTTCGCAAAGGCCTGTCGACCGCGACAGTTTCAATCTCAAAGGAAGCAACGCCTATAAAGAATTCTCAGCCTCTACCGTGACGACAAGCGAATGAATTTTTTATAGAAACTCGCCGGGACGCAAAATGCAAGAGGATGAACCACGCGCACGTCCGAACAGACTCGCGATCTTTTCCTTTCCAGGGGATCCTTTTTTCCCCATAAATTCCAACTCGTCTGCTCGCGTCACAGCGCTGTTTCCATCCCCCTTTTTCGCCCCTTCTGTCCGCGGAACATGTCGTCATAAATTTTCATCGGCGTTCCCGCGCGCCGAGAGTCAAGGCCAAATAATTTATTCGTCCGCCGCCACCCCCTTTAGGGGTAGAGAGGGAGGAACAGAGAAGCAACCTCACGATGCTTGGCCAATTGTTATGCAGATTGAAGTAACAGCAGCCGCCGGTTACCGCGGCAATTTCGACTGATACTTAGCTGGATGAAGTTAGCCGATTCAAGCTGACCCCGTAAATAATGACGTTCCCGACTGATGAACATCCCGTGCAATCCGGTCTTAATTACTCCAACGACTCGTTAATTAGCTAACGGTGATTAATCGTGGAACACCGATTAACGGCGTACGAACTGGAACGAATTGGAATTCATTCTTCAGATTCGAATAAATTGTTCGACGAAGTGTGATCCTTGGATATTGAATTTGGATCACGTGAAATTTCACTTTTCCCACTGTGCTACCCGTTGCTCCACTTCGCTGAAACATTGAAAATATCGAAAATTTCGATTAATTGAATGGCTAGCTACTATCGCCAAGGGAATATCCTTATTTCTAAACAATTATAGACGATACGCGATACAGTTGACGGGAACAACGGAACATCTGAAAGCTAGGAATAGGCTAGGTCGCCGATGTAATCCACGTTTCAGTTGTAATTGCCAGGATGCTTATTGTTAATCAGCACAAAGACGGTTACCGTTGAAGATGCAGAGGGTCCTATTGTTACAAGGACGTCGGTATACGTTTATATAATCACGAACCTGTAATAGCTGGCAGTGTTAATTGCAATTATATCAGCGAACAGTAGCAGTCTGTTGCGATCTTCGTATCCAATAAGTATTGATTTCTCTATTATTCGACTGTCTTTGTACCAGCTAACAATAGTGCTTAATTAATTAGTTCTCCGATTCTCATGAAATATAATGCAACGTTCGATCGTGTCGTTGAAAATTTCATCTAATTTACCCTACCTTTAAGCTGGTAATTATTTCTGAATAAGCGTCGGTCTGTTGATTAAACGAGGCTAAGAATCGTTTCCATGCTCTTTAAACTGAAGCAATCAGCTAGCTGGACTTACGTTTACGTTCTTTTATTTTGTCTACGCAAAGAATCTAAGAATGGTAATAAATTATTATCGTCGTTACTTACATTTTATCGAGCGATTAATTGCACACAATGTCGCAACAACGATTTATCGAATGTCCCTATCGGAGAAATTATAAATCTCCTTGGCAACGATGAAAAGTTGATTGAAAATCGAGAGAAATGATAATAAAAAGAAAATTGACGGATAGTCGAGACTCGCGCGAGTTCGTTAAAAAACAGAAACCTCCAATTACTCAAAGATCGGATCTTTTTGTTCGTAAGACGATAGTGGACGTGGACAGTGAAGAAAACAAACTTTAGAGTGTAATAACAAGGCGACAGTGATTATAACAGGATTAATTAGGTTTCATGGTGAAAGTGGACGCCGCGATAACCGTTCACGACGTCTCGATCGGATCGCGTTTCCGCCGAAAGAAGCGTCCCTCGAAGAAGAGCGAAAGAGCCGAAGGGACGAAGATTAATGACGACTTTCGTCAGATTACGCGTAATGAGCGAACCTTCCACTGGTGATCGCCCCTCTGAAAAACTGTTCGATCCACCGGCCAGAACTGTGGCCAGAGATTATTTCGTGTCCCTTAAAATGGCACTCGAGAGGGAAGCCGGACTGGTCAATGTCCAGATAAACGTTCCATTTACCGGACGCAGTTTTTCGTCCCCTCGGCCTTGCCCGCCAAGGAACGATATCTACCTTTCCTCTAGTTCTTTCATAAAATTCCTAGGGCGAGAAAAAAGCATCCTCTGTTTGAGGGATATTAATTTTGTGGAAACATGGCAAGATTAGAGCTGCGGTAAAATTAATTATAAAGATTAAAGGCTTTATTTGACTTTTTTTTTAAATTATTGTCTAAAATATTACAAAACTTAGAGGGTGAAACAAGTCTTTGTCCTGGTTCTATTTCTTTAACTCTGTTTGTAAAAATATTAATTTACATAACATCTGCAATTTACCTATATTGTACTCTGGATGTATGTGGATATAATGGGAGAAATGGCCTGATTTATGGTTTATCGCGATCGCGTCTGATTAGTGGAGAGCATAAATATTCTTTGTACGCATCGCACAACCTGTATATTTAATATTAACGTTATCAGACGCATATTACGACGAATATAATATTTCAAGGTACCGATATGAGACGAGGAAAAGAAGATTGAATTATTTTTCATTTCTAATATCGAATAATGTAAATTTGCTAGAGATATTTCTATGCAAACCACGTTGCAGTATTTCATAATATAATATTCAAATAATTCGATCAAGATCAAGAGTTACGACCACAGTAGGCAAATTCACTCGACATGAAGATATCGCGATCATGTAATGAAATGAAGTCACGATTGTGATCGAGATTCTGCGATCATTGCGATAAATCACGGTCAGCGATTTTACACGCTCTCTCTAAAAAGAAAACTACCCTAATCATCCCTGATTCTCGAATCTTCGCGTTTTCTCACAAACGATAACAACAATAGTTAGAAATTGATATTCCTCGCGATCTGTATGGAAGACCAGATAGGTGGAAACACGCGTTGGATCGCACCTGAATCGCGAGAAAAAGGACGCGGAATCCGGTCGCAAAGGAGCTGAGAGGGGCAGGGGATGGCCGTAGTCGCTCAGCCGGTTGGATATTAATTACGCGGCGCGTCTGTGCACGGGGGTGGCAAGGAGAAACGATGAAAATCGGGCCGCGTTGGTGCGCGTGCAAAGGGTTGCAACGCGTCGACAGAGGGCCGTTTGGCCGACTTAAAAATAGCCGGGGCTCGGGTTAATTTTCCAGCAGCCGGAAAAGGGGCTGGAAAGGAAAGGGTGCGTTTGAAGAGTCGGCTGCGTATGCCGCCGTTTAAAGTTCCGGTGCAACCTCGAGAAGTCAAAGCCCAACGCGACAGGGCTTTGACTGGAAGCTCGACGGGTCGCCTGTCGTTCGGCTATAAGGAACGCGCGTTGAAAACGAGGGACGAAAGCAAGAAGGGAGAGTGGGTTTGGTCCTCGGTTTTCGCTCCGTCGCCTCTCACGTTCCCCGGGGATCGCGTCGTTCAACGGTGACCGGCCGGCCAACTGACCGGAAACGCCTGGAAATCGATCAGAAAAAGGTGTTACACGCGTCCATTTTGCCACCCGCTACGATGAACTTTCGGCTACCACAAAAAAGGCTGGGTGTTGCTTTCACATTCGTTATTCGTCATATTTTTGGACGTTGTAGGAGCTGACCCAAGCTCGCTGGAGTCGATGGCGATTCGATGTTTCTGTCGAGGGAATTCCTCGCCGCTGCTTGACACTTTGGCTATGTAGAGCGAAAGCTTTATAGAGATCGTTCTTTGGTAGTGACGTTTGGCAGGGTGACGCGTGATGGCTGTTTCGCAAAGGTAATTAAAATGACAAAGAATTAATGCAGATGGTACGTATGATGGACAATTCGCAGCAACTCTTTCGGCTTATTTATCTTCGAATAGAGAAGCTCAGACTCGTCCATTACTCTGGCAAGACACGCGACGAAAACGAAAAACAAAGGAACTAATTAACACATTCACGAACGACCCCTACCACGCAGACGATCGTCGTTGATGAAGAATTCCGTTTTGATTCCCGAAAGATGGGAAGATGAATTGGATAGAGAAGACAATATTTAATTGTACAACGAATGGGAAAGCATTCGTAAGATGGCGAGCTGAGTTTATCGACTAACCGTCGACGTATAGGTAGTAGGCTCGATAATTACGAACCTCTGGAAAACGATGTTTCGCCTTGCACCGTGCCATTGTATTAGCGCTCGTCGCTTTCGGTTAATCGGAGAGCCGACTCGTAGCTACTGTCAAATTTAGCGGCTCGCTAGGAACCATCATGCCACGAGATCGTCGAGAAATTAATCTCCATTTCGATGCGAAAACAAGCAACCCTCGTGGCCCGGACGAAGCTAAATCGATGCCACGAAGTAATTGTAAGCAACGATCTCTGCGATAAGAAGGTGGCGATATCGCGTGGCCAAGAATTGTCTCGCGAGTGCAATAAATATCGTGGTGTTTCGTGAGAAAAACGAACGAGAAATACGAGATATGTTGCTTGGACACGGTTTGGCTCAGTGTTCGTCTAGTGTATAACCGAAGTGAAGATGTATAGGGCGTTACAAAGGTAACTAGAGCTACAGATTCCATTATAGATATAGATTAGGCTGTAGAATTGTTGTATTCTTTTGTATTAATTGTCCAAGTTTATCTGGTTTTCCGAAAGTGTTCGGAACAGCGGTGTACGGCATCCTGAATTAAAACGCAATCAACTCGACCAGAATTTTTACATTTCCTAATATTTTCTTCCTATTTTAAAAATCTGAAAATCGCGTTATTTCTACAGCAGCGAATTTTCTGTTACGATTATTCGGTTCGAAGTTGCGAAGAATTCCATCCTACAAAATCCTTTACACGCGTGTCAAGAGAAAGTTGACATGCAAAATAAAAGAGCGGCTAGAATACACAGAAACGTGGAGTTATAAGTGAGATAACCGGAGAAGGTAGAAACAGCAGGCCTGAGAGGTAATTTGAAACAGTCACCCGAAGCACAGTCGTAGGTTCTACAATGTCAGGTAGACAAAGTTCACGGACGTCTGCCAACCCGAACCATCCCCGCTGCGAAACATGGAAAGGCTCAAGGGCAGGAGAAAAGAAGAAACTTTTCCATTCGGCGGCGGATGCTTCGGTGGTTGGCTAACGATAGAAAACGAGCTCGACCTTCCGTCGTAAATCCGTCGCGCCAGGAAACCGGAAGCTGAGGGTAACCGAATCGTCCTTGGAATTGCTCGAGGAAGAAGAGCGCGAAGCAATAAAGAAATGGAAAGAGAGGAAGAGGAGATTCTTGTTAATCCGTGAGTGATTTCACCGTGAAAGGACGACAGGAAACGGTGGACGATGCGTGATGCATGAACCGGAAGTCGGGGACGCGTGTCTGACGTTTTTGGCGGCTCTCTTTGTTCTTCGATCGCTTGAAGACAGTAGGCTTGGCGAACGATACTCGTCGTTTTGTATGAGAACGTGAAACGAAGATCGGAGTATGTGCCACGAAATCGATTACCTTTGTCATCTTTTTGCTGCTTAATATAAAGAAAGTGTTACGCGCTTTTTTCACTTACCATTGGTTTATTAATATTTGGCGATTTTTTACCATCGTAAATCCAAATCAGCGTATCTTTATTTCTCAATTACTGTCAGACATACTGCCGATAGATTCAAACTTCTAAAGATTTAGTTATTTTATTTGGAGGATTTTCTCTCTATCTTGAGGCAAATATCGCGTCTTAATTTCACTCGATGATTTCCGGAATACTGAGTTCCGGTAACGCGAATTCCTTTGAACGATCATGTAACGTTCTGTGCGATACTTTTTCTATGCCATGTTACAATATATCGCCGACTTTTTTCCAACAAGAACAAGTAACCGTAACACGAACTGCTTTACGAGGCGCAGGCGACGCGCCACTAATTAAATTTCGAATTTCCAACGTCAATTTTCGCTCGATTGAAAAACATAATCCGTAGAAAGAGAAAAGAGATAGCAAGGAACTCGATGGAACAATAGGAACCGGAAGGAGCAGCCAGGAATTACAGCATCGAGGATCAGTATTAGACGCAAACTGCTCGAAGAAGCTGGAATCGGCGAGATCAGATGAGAAGCAGGAGAAGGAGCGTGCAACGAGGGATATCTGGATGGTTCCCGCGGGAAAAACGAGCCGATCTCTCGTGCACTGATCAGCGGCGGATCTCTTTCCTCTTCGTTTCCCTCGTTTCAGTCTAGTAGTTTACCCCGACTTCCAGATGCGTCGAAAATTGACCGGAAAATGTATTCGGATATCCTGCAGAACCCTCCTAGAATACCGAACCGATAATAGTTCATCGATACGTACATATTTCTATTAAACAATTTATAGGGATTTTATATGTATTATCTTTGGAAGGGTGGCAAGCTATCGAGTAATTTCGACGCCAAAGTGAAACTCGAATTAGTCGTAAGTCGTGGGATATAACTTTAGCTTTAAACATGTCGAGGTTGCCTGATAGAATGACGAATGGATGAATTTGTAATAGAAAAATATATTGAAATAAACAAAGGTATAAGTATTAGTGTACAGTGTATATTGATCCAGATTCTCACTGTTGCAGTGTTACGATACGATAGAAGAAGCTATGATAGGGAGCACATTCATGTAAATATTTATAGCAAAGGACATTAGCAAAAAGTTAACCTCGTAGCTCTAGCTGAAGGCTGCAAGAAACAGCAATAGAAATCTACTTATAGCTCTTTTGTTTCTAAACCTTGTAACCCAAAATATAATTTATATTCAAGGGCAGAATAATATGGGCCTCTCGTTATTTCGAATTTTTTGGCTCACTAAATTCTATTCTCTTCGTAATAGCGGTCACGGATATACAAAAGTAAAGATGTAGAGTTTTTCTTGAAGTAATTATTTCAACAAAACGTACGCTTTAATGAAATAAATCTGTAACAAAATCTTCAAGAAAAAGTACGATCTGATTATTCGTGTAATTCAATGTCATTTTGTAATTGAAATATCAATTTATGCCTATCCTACGTGTGTACTATGTGTTTGATGATCGTTTTATGATTTACGAATGGCGGTATCTAATGCTCGCAGTACAATCGCACGAAAATCCAGATGAAATTCTGAATACGATAACACGAGAAAATATCTGAATTATTCCCTCTCCATAAAGATATAATTACTGCGCCACGAGTTTAAAAACCGCGCGCCGCGCTGTGTTCCCAATTATCGAATGGTCAACTTAAACGAAACTAATTGGATTTATTAATCGTACGAACGCGTGCGCGAGTGCGTTGACCGCCATTAATGGGCACACAGTGCAGACATAGAAGAGACATTTCGAGACAGAAGTTTGTAGAGTGGTGAACGAAACAGGAGTCGAGCCAGCATGGAAAACCATTAACGCTAAGGGGTTGTTGCCTGAGGATGTCCAGGACCTGGATCGGGTTAAGGGTGGACAGGATGTCTAGTTGGCCGCTTGTCCGCTGCATAAACAGCCGGCGAGTCAATTTACAAATGACTCGCTTCGCTTTGCTTCTATATTTACGATTCGTTGCACATCCTTGATGGATCCAACGCTCCGCTAACAATTACTTTAATCAGGAGGCAGAAATTTATCGCGAATAGAAAAAGACTGGAGTAAATGGAGTAACTCGACTAGTAGAATAATCCAATGCTACTCTGACCGAAGTTGCACACGAGTTAAGCGCGTGGTTTACAATTAATTCGTGTCTCTAATTTCAGAATGCTGTCAAGAATTCCCTGTGTAACGTTCTCCTGCGGGTATCTAACCCCAAGTATTTACATATTTGCCGCAAACGCTAATATTTTACAAGATATCCAACAACGAAACGCACGCTTCTCCGTGGCGAACATTTCTCTGTGTAAAACGACGGTCCAATTTTAGTTTTACGTTACTCTACTGTCGACTCGGCTGCCATTCGTCAAAGTTTACATTTGCACGAAATTAAAAGAAAATCTATACAAACGCTTGACAATAACTGAACGAAGCTTAAGGATTAAATAACAATGTTGAATATATCGTTACACTTTTAAAAATGTTTCTTTTTTTCAAATGTGCACGAAGAAACTTATAACGCTATTTTATGGAGATCTGCGCCGGATCGAACCACGCTGCTATAATTAATAACCATTAAGACATTGGTTTAAGCTGAAAAAAATTTGTTGAAATTTCTAAACCAATGTCATCGATTCACGACGTTCCTTTATTGAAATTTGTTGCTTCATCGTGGGAAAGGGAATGAGAAAGGAAAAGACACTTCGCCTTCCAAGAAAGGGGCGGCAGGTGGTTGCGATATTTCTCGTAGTCTGACATTCCACCTCTAAGAATTCACCTGGAACGATCGGGAGGAGGAAACGCGCGTAGCATCTCCTCGTCGTCTGCCTCCACGTAAATGGGATTGGACGAGGGGAATTCGACGCCGAACAAACCAATTTGTGCAAGCAAACAATTCCGCGGTGATGTAAGTAAGCCAGCTGCACGGGGCGCAGATTTCCTTTTAATTCGTCTCTGAGCCTGCGAAACTAGGGATGGGACCTTGTGTTCCGCGAAAGAATAAAAGAATCGTCGGACTGTTCGTTGAAATACGATACAAACGAGCTAGAACCATCCTCTCGAACAAGTATCTTGCGCTTCGTAGCTGTGTGCGTCTTCTAATCGACGCCCTCTCGACGTTCCTCCACGTTCTTCCACGTTCCTCCACGTTCCTTTCCTTTTCCCTCCGTTCCTTTCCGGGGTATTTGCTCGCGAAGTTGGCGCGCCAAGGGAGCACGGAGAGTTCCTTAAAACTTGCGCTTGTTTCCCCCCCGTAGTGACTCGAGATTCCCCCGAGACTCGCAGAAAGAAACGCGTCATTAGCGCCGGCGCGGCAAGTTTTGATCACATTCCCGTTGGAATTCCCTTTCGTTTCTTGTTTTTCTTCTCCTTCAGCCTCGAAACAAACCACCCCCGTCCCTTCGGCGAATATGTAATTCAATTGTCCTCGGAGGATTATGCAAAATTAGAGGACTCGGGTTTCTTTGAAACCGGTTCAAACAGTTGGTTAATTATCATTCGAAAGACTGGTCTAGTGTGGATGAAGAGCAGAGCTAAGTCTTAAGCTTACCTTGATCTTCTTCGAGGAGATGACTGGCTTCTGTGATATCTTCTCGGTGGAAGCGAGAGCGTATCCCTTTGTTGGCGAATCTTTTACGTGATTGCTTTTTCGAGAATGTTCGCGACTTTTCACGCGAATTAATTTTGTGCAGGAAATTGTCATGGTATATGAGAATATCGTTATTATTTGTTTTACATGCAAAAGGAATTCGTAACTGTATTGCGAAAATGATATTTGCATACTAATGTATCTATCCTAACGTTTATATAGCAGTTAATTAGATCCAAGTATAGTAGTGTTGGAATACAACGATATCAGTCGCATGCGGATAGAGTGTTTGATCATACGGATTCTTCCGTTCGTTGCCCAGCGCCATCCCCACTAGCGTGCGTTCGTGAGATGCACCACGGCAGTTAGCACGTGCATGCTTTTTCAAAAAACGCCGGAAGAAGCGTGAGGATATGGATGGAACATTCTAGATGGGCACGTCGAGAAGCTACTAGAAGGTTCTGTGCCACATGTGACGCCACACAGATACCCACACAGGTCACACTCATTGCTGCATAGAGAGTGGGGCTCTAAACCTTTTCAAGGGCCATGGGTCACTAAGCCAGTCTGTGAATAACTAGCCAACTGTCTACATTCCAGAACGCACATTTATAACTCTCGAAATAATTGTTTAATAAATATCACATTGTATTATTTCAACACAAACATTGTGTCTTCCACAGAATATTAATCCTAATTCCAAGATTAAATTCTAACAAGTAGATTTTATATCATTTAGTAGCACCTTGAAAATGAAAAATGAAGCGAAGAAGAGAGTCTGATAAAAGGACCGAAGGAGTTGTGGAATATTTCGATAGCTTCTAGTTAAAACGTGTACCGTGGTAAGAACCACCATTTTTAAAATATTCTCACACTGTAAGTTCCGATGAGGACAGATAAAAAAAAATACAAGTTTTAGGTTGTATAGAACTTGTAAGAAGTAAAAATGAACGTTTTCTCATGAAAGGAACAAATATTTTGTTCGTCGATATTCATAAAGTTCCGAATTGTACTACAACGACGATATTAAACAATTAGTATAGCTAAATTGATATTCTGAATTTTAAAATGGGAGAAGGCTGTTTATTTCAATTGCTGAAAAAACCACTACATTGGAGGTGCTGCTTCTAATCGTAACATAAATTCGATGACGCGACAGACGTCTAAGGCAGTTGGTCCTTGACGCGTTACAATTATGCTATTCTTAACGCGTTATCATCTTCAAAGGCACATTATATAAAAACTCTCTTTAACAGACGCGCGTAAAGCGTCGATAATTCTTTGCGTCGGAAACAAAGCTTAAATGTGGTGGAGTAGGAAATGGAGCGCGACCTCGTTTTCTTTCAACGTGACTTCCGGCCTTTTTCGCGTTTCAACGCACCACGCTTGCAATTGCACGAATATCGCAATCGCCTGGACTCGCGACTCGCTTGTTTGGCCGGCGGCAAAATCATAGTTAGAGACACGTTTCTATCGGACACGATGATGGATAGACACGACGATGGTAGCTCCAGGATGTTTCCCACAAAAGGGGACGACCCTTTGCGCGGTTCGACGCAAAAGCTCGGTGAACAGGAGACGAACAAAGAATTGTACGCGCCTGGAGGGTGCTTGGCGACCTCCCCGCTCGCATTACCATGCGAATTCGTATATCGATGCGCATACGAATAGGCACCCGTGCTGGGTATCCTCAGCCCTCGTGCGTTTCCCCATAAACGCGACTGTGTCGTATACAGTGTGTCTGTAAAATATTGAGTTACTCTGAAAGTTCGTAGAGGGGAAGAAAATTACAGGCAATACATTTCCATGCAGGACGTCGCGAAAACAATATATTTCTGTGTAGCATGACATTTGTTTTAAAATATATATATATATTGTTTGAAACATTTTTTTTACATCATCGGTAGCTTTCGAGATATTTACGTGTTTCCAGATAAACTGTACATTTTCTTATGAATAATTTATCGAACAATTCCAATTATGCGTAAACAATGACGTCGAAACGGCTATTACCGTTTTGCAAACGCACAGCCCATCACTGACGTTTTTATCGTAACATCTTCACATATTTCTTACGTTTTCCAAAGCAATTGGTTCAATCTCCTGATGAATATAATCCACTTTAGTTTTGAGTTAGGTCTACAGCAGCGGAGAATATAAGAAGTTGGCTTGATTTCTCCCCTGTGGCCACCAATCGTTACATTTAATATCCAAGCAGGATCGTTGTTTGTCTCAATTCGATGTTTCGCTTGTCTGGAAGTTCGTAATAAACGATTAGCTATCCAATCTCGAGAGATACGCGATAGAATACACGGACGGTGAAAAGGGCGATGAACCGTCCGAACAGGCCAATATCTTCTCTGGTAGGAAATTTCCAAGGGAATTTCTGGTAGCTGAAAAAGCAGGAAACTTTGCAGGGTGGTCTGCACGGCGTGAATTAGATGGCACTCAGGTTGAATAGGAATTGCGGTGGTACAAACAGAGGAGAATAAAAAAATAAAGAAACGTTCTTTTGTTTTCTACTAGGTACACCCTGTAGACGAACATTGGCGAGAGAAAAAAAGATGGTGGACGCGACGGACGCAACGCGGCCTTCTGAAATATACAGGGGGATGCCTATAAACCGCGGCTGGAGTTTTCAATTGCTTCGTTCGCTCTTTTATGACCGAGGAGGCCAGCCAGTGTCGCGCCACGTGTGTGGAAAAATTCAAACGTGACCTGCGAGACTGGTCTCCGCTATTACAGATCGACGTGCGTGCTTTCGTTGCCTGAAAGTATCAATCGTGTTGAGGTTTGAATAAACGAGACGCGTTAAAAATTACGATTTCTTTTACGTCGAGCTCGAGTCTCGTCGCCAGCATCGGCAAATAAAAATCTATCGCACGTTGATATTTCCGTCGCTTCCAGTCTACTACTTTTACCTCTTCTTTGACAATTTTGTATCTACATATATATCGCAGAATTAATTTGAATTGCAATTCGCAACAGTTTCTTCAAGTCGGATAATACGATTGAAAATTGTTTATATTTCGAGAACTGTCTTATGTAGGAGCGTTAAATTTAAAAGAATTAAAGAAGGAATGAGTAATTTGTTAATTAATCGGTTAATTAATTAAAATGTACATTATCGACGAAACCACAACGTATCGTCGATTGCGGACAATGTAATTGAAATTCCGTGTCTGATTTATAGGGGCAAATATTAAAGTGAACACCCAGGATAGCCGAGTAACCCAGTTATTAATTAAGCGTAAATATCGTGCTTGCCAACGTGTAACGTAGAAAGTTCGACAACACACTCTTTCGTAGCGAATCGTAAAAAATTCGTCGAGAGTCACAACCGCGCGATAAATCGATGTTGGACGCATCGAGTCGAACGATATCGTAACACTAACAATTTTATAATAACATATTCGATTTGACATACGCTGCATTATCGTTAATTGCGACGAGGACCGATCGACCCGTTGCGTCGAGACCGGCATATTAATTACATAAATGGAATTAATGCGTTCGCGTACGATTTCCGACAGCAACAGCAACAGCAGCAGCCTGATGCAATTAACAATTACGGATATCGGTTATGTCGACTATCGATCGTTTCGCGGTTGTTTTTACGTGACTATTCGAAAAAGATGCAAGGAATTTCCAATTGCAGTTCAATTTCTGTCGAGAAAGCGTGCGCAACGTGTTAAAAATTTGATCGGGATAGACGATATTTAAACCTGCTTAAAGTTCATCAAATAGTTGTTCACTTCCTTCAAGTGCTATACGTGTCTGATCGTAAATTTCAAGTAGAAATTTAATTCAGAAAGATGCGTGTACGATATGAAAATATTAGATAAATTCAATCGATCCGTTACATCTTTTGCCATTTATCTTCCCTTTAAATTTATAGAGATGATAAATGCCGAAAGTTTATCGCGGTGAAATGATAAATGACGTAAATGCGATTTTTATTTATATTGTAAATCATCCGCTATTTCTATCGTCTACGCGTTAACTCTACGATTCATCGAGTGTTGATAACCGATATAAACGACAGAATTAATAAATACATTCTTCTCTCTGTTAGAAATTTTTCCTTCTGTGTCTCTCATTTGCCATTTCAACGCCTCGATTCGTTAAGCGTTCCGTAGAAAATATGAAATTGGTTTAAGAAACGTGGCAACACCCGTCTACGTAGTAACATCGAACGGACATACGAGAAACTTTCTTATCTTCGTTTGAAAATGGACGAAAAGCAAGAAAGACGTCAGCTTTCTTCGCGGCGAGGCAACCAGTCCGATGTCGACATTAGAGAACATTGCGGCACCGCATGTGATATTCAACTGTCTAGTCTCACGTGTCAAGGGAAGCTTCTCTTTACCGAAACTTCCGCGAACTTGCGCAATATTACATTACACATGGCTGGGTACCGAGTTTCCCGCGATCTGCATTTCCAGCAATTCCCTGACGTTCCCAGGGAACTGTTGTTTGCAACTTGCTGAAAAATAACAACTGTGACAATGCATCGTCTACGTTTATCTGGGTTAAGAGTGCTCAAAACAGAGAAGTTAACTGCTTCTCGGGTAACCCACAAACGTCTGAAATTACAAATAATACGCTACCTCTCGAAACTATCGGAACACTTAATTAATTTAATTGCTAGATCGTCCATCAACCTGTCTGCGTTGATCTGTTTCTTTTCTTTTTCTTTTTATAATGGTTTGACAGATACTTATGCATTCGTGGAAGATCTAAAACTGTGACGATATATAAAATACTTGAATCGTTGTTCTTTGGCAACTTGTTAGAGGAGTCTGCGAGAAACCCCTTTTTATTCTCTAAACGATGTGTTTTTCTTGGACTCTCGCAGGAGACGCTGGCTCCTCCTAAAGTTCAGAAGTATTTTCTGGACGAATGGAGCTGCAGCTACTTCGTTTTCCAAAAACTATGCAAAATTAATTCGGTGATTCCTTGGACCACACCCTTGTTAGGCTTCAACACGGGTTCGCGCTCGGTGAGAATCCCGGAAGTCTTCGAAAAATTATGTTTGTGCCTCTCTGTTGTCTCAGACACATACACACGACGATATGCAAAAATATGTAAAACATTCAGAATCATAGTACAATGCTCCGTATTGCTATTCGACTTGAGCTGGAAAACGATCGATATCGATGGACGATCGATTACATCGTCGAACGTAGTGCGAAAGTGGAGCGACACACGCTGAGAACGTCGGTGAACCGAAAGAAGGGTCGTCCAGTGATATATCGTTGCGACGACTGTCCATACCGGGGAAAGAAGAGAGCCGTCGACATAAATCAGTGTCTGTCGAAACGGTCGATGAGAATGTAGCGACAAATTGGAGGTCGAAGGTCTCGTCTTCGATTTCATTTCGTAGCCACGGCCACGCAGAAGCTTCGTGCTCCTCGTGACGGAATTTAATTTGCCCGACCGGAAGTAATCCTGCGGCTCGGCTCGATCTTTCGCGTCAACCGCCGGCAACACGTTCGATCAGACGTTGACTCGATCTACTGCGCGGCCGCTTCTTCCGCGTGATTTATAGCAGTTTGGTGCGGTCGTACGGAGTTCGAAGATACTACGAAGCCTCGTAAACGTATTCTTTTGTCATTTTAATAAGATTAATCGTTTTGGCAATTTATTTTACGTTGGTAAAACGTATGGTAAATACAGTGGCTGGAAAAAGTATCCGCTCGTAGCGTTATTTTTCAACGAAACGTTTTCTTTTCAGCAGGTTCTGCTTGATTGTTGCGCGAGATTGCCATGGCGATTTTATTTTAATGGAACGATATATTATTCGCTGTTACCGGCTGATTTTATCTTGCAAACTCGAAATTTAAAACGAGAGACGAAATTACTTACTGAACAGGTCTGATAGAATTGAGGTTAAATTAAACGAGCCTTTTATACGCGGGAAAATTGCCTTTGGAAATATGAAGTTGCATTACGATTCTGACATCCGAACTCTATGTTTGCTTTTAACGAGGAGAGTATCCGCTTTTCAGCCAGCTGGCAGCATTAATCATAAATATCCCAACGAGACAAGCGTCCGTATCAAAGGGACGTCGGCCAGAAGCAGCCTGAGAAAAATGATCCTGCACGCTCAATTTTTTAAACGCATCTTCAGCATACAAATTATCTCACGTATTCTTCTCCACGCGTACAGTATCGAGTCAACGATCGAAGGATACGTAGAAAATAAAATGTCTCCTTATAGCGCCGATAAAATTTCAAAATATTTTATACAACACACACGGCGCATTGCGAAAACTCTCTATGATACATACGTTTAAACGCTTTCGTACTATAAAAGTTACTTCGAATACTAATTCTGACGATAAAGCCGCTCGTGCTCGTTCGATGTTATCGATACAGCTGCATCGTCTGTGAGTTAACTAGCCGGAGGATGAACCTGTATCAGATTCGAGGATTCGAAGAGTCGTTCCCCTCGACGAGGACCATCTAGAAAGGGTTCTGAAAAATCTGTGAATCGGCTTCACCCTTGTAACTCGTGATCTCCTCGAGGATAGGGTGACGCGAATACGATAATCCTCTCCCTCTGCCGAATCAATCCTCGTGATCCTGTTGCCGGTCGTTGTCAATCAACGTTGCATTATTCATCTCGTGGAGCGAATTTATGAGTCGCGAATTGCCCCGTTGTAATCTCGGAATCCATTTAGTCGATTCCTTCTCGTTGGACGCGAGACAGGGAGAAAGGGGACAGCGGGGACGATTAATTCTGTCCGGTTTTAATCGATTTCTTTTTAACCGGCTACCATTGGAAAATAGCGGAGGAATTTCTGGTCGATTTCTTTTATTTCGAATGACCGCGATCGAGAGAGATTGCTGGATGCCAAGGGATACACGGACGGAAAATGGAATTTAAAATTAACAAATACAGAGAACGAATTCCAAAGCGTTGCGAAACATCAGATTTCGTCTTGTAGAGAGTTTAATTGAAATTCTTCGTTTGAGAAAAGAAGAAAAGTCGAGCGTATCTGACGCGAACGCTTGTTGTAATTCGATGCAATCACATTTTGTAGGCTGTGCGACACTCGGATTGTCAGCAAAAGTTGCTAATGCTTCTATCGTTAACAGCCACTATAACTGGCATCGTCGTTTGATTATGGGGAAAACCAGACAGTACCATTAGATGCCGATGCACCGAACGTCCCTTCCATAGATAAATTACCAATCGAATATAACAAATCCTTTCACGTATCTAATTTTGTACCCACTAGCGACATTTTTTCCGCTATTTGTCACTCCATGCAGATTCAACCGATCGATTCTCGAAATATACCTACCAACATACAGTACGATACGTGCTACACACGCGTACCACGATCGTCATAGTCGCGAAGATTTCGCGTTATTTCGTGAAAGATTCTATCTTTGATGTTTTCTTAACACCGAAGCTACCGACGAATCAGATAGCAAACTCGTATCGAAAGAAATCAGAATGAGAGATACGCGAGAGGGCGCGTGATACGAGCGAATATAGTTCGTGAGAAATGATTGAAATCGTTACATAAAGTTTCTATAAAGATACAAAGACTTGCAAACGCTCGTACAACGTCAATTTCTAAGCTAACGCGATATACTTTTTCGCTGTTGTTTCTACCATTGAGAAAAGTGATCCGATAAATTCATACACATAACCCTGGTTGACAATGAAAAGAAAAGAACGAGTGGCGGCTAGACAAATGGTTTCTCGTTTTCAAATATCTAGTCTGACGTTTCGCGTTACAGTCGCGCCGTACACGCGTGCATGGATGGAGGGACACGCAACAAAAGCAGCCATGGACCCGCGTCCGTGCAAATTCCCCAAATAACTCGAAAAGCGAACTTTTATAATCCGGCGAAATTCTTGGCAGAGATTCCACGCCGAGAGGAAAAACGAGCCGTGTTGCAACGTTGGCTGATATTTCGGGGTTACGCGGGGAGAAAAAAAATACTCGAGTTTCTCGTCAGAAATTCCTTTCGGGGGGCTGACCGGGGAACCGGAACCAGCCCCAGCCTTCCTGCGGGAATCGAACGGTGTTTTTTCGACCGCGCAAAAATCCGGCGGTTTCAGGCTCGCGTCCAAAACGGTTCGATTTGAAGTCTGTTAATTCGCCGTGACAGGTCGGGGCCAATCGATCCGCTCGCCCGGAATTAATGCGGTGTGCTCTCGCGTGTCTGGCAGATGTTTCGCGAAAAATTTCCGTGCGACAGCCGTACCTCGGACTGGTTTTCGCGTTCGACCCGGTGCACGTGGATGGGAATCGATTTTGCTGTTCACGAGCGAATCAAGCGATCGTGTACACCTGATTCCTCTGATCCTCTTGCACGTTTCAATTGGTACTATTAGTGAAATTTTGTAAGTTTCAAAACACAAGTATCGAATGATTTCGAAGCGCCGCAGTAGATAAGGGCGTTTATAGTCAGACACGAGAACGTGCCAATTGGATCAGCGAGCATCTTCTATATGCTATCTCGTATATCTTCTTTATGCCGTTCAGTACGAAATGTTCCACCTCGTTGTATCGATTTTCTTTTTTTCAACTTTTTTTCGACAAACTCAACTCGCTTTTCTTTTTTTTTTTTTTTTTTTCAAACGAATATTTGTTTCCTTCTGTAAATCACTTTATATATTGTTTTAAAACTGAAACCTTCCACTTTCACGTACAAATTGATTTGTTAACTTTTGAGTATAAAAATGTATTTTTTTTTCTTTTTAGAGACCAAGACAGGTTTTAAAAACTCGATAAATAACATTGGTTTTGGAGGAACTTGACGCGTCGTTTTCTATCGTTCGTTATGAATCTTTCTTAAAAAGTTAAAACTAAAGTTTCTTTATTCCTACGTCGGCCTTTAAAATAAGCGCAGTTATCAAACCTCATAGAAATAAAGATCTTTCAACTATTTCAGTTTAACACTAGATTTGCCAGGGCGCCGGAAAGAAACAGAAACGGAGATCGCCGTGTAACTGTGGTACAGTTTACTCGCCTTGATGGAAGATCCGTGACACAGTAAACTGTCCTGATTCTCGCGGCGGTCCGAGGCCGCTGCCGAGTAATCTGCAAATCAAACACTCGAACGTTTGCCGGCACGGAGTTGCTGCGAAAAATCCTGCGCTTCTCCAACCTCACGCAATAAAGCAATATCAATTATTGAAGCCGACCGACCCATTTTCGACTGTTTATGCAGCCGGCCGTTCCAATTACTCATTGCTACAGAACTATTTCGTTTGATCAGCTGAAAACATGCATTACTCGCGATATATTTAAAAATCGTCAAAGAATTCTCTTTCGTTATTCAAACGGGATCATTATACAGGCTGATCATTATAATCAGCAAGATAATTCCATATAATACGTGGAAAATATGTATCTGTGTCGTATTGATATATGTGGTTTTAATTTAGAGTCGAAATCTCGAATCGAGAATCGAATGCCTCGTTTCATCGAGATAAGGTAAAAAGGAAATACAACGTTAATGCGCGCTTTATTCGCTGTCGTTTATGAGTAAAACTATTTACCGTCATGTTTTGATTAGATCACAGACAAAACGCTGAAGAAGCACCATTCATAAATTTACACACATAAATTTCGAAACTTACACGGTAAATTTTTGCATACTGAAAGATCGGTCGAGATTAACCACGAACTATAATACACAAGCACTGAGAAACCACATTGATAAATTTCAAAGTCGACTAGAGAAAAATGATAATACAGCGAGCGTTATTTTTTCTAATTTATCTCGAAATATACCGTTTTCTTTGCGTCGTGTTTGCCATAAACGAACTTACTTACGGTCAGCGTGTATTTTCCCGCTTCTTCGAAGAGAAACCTTCACCTTATGATCAACCATGTCCCTCGGACCTTATGAAACTTTATTGCTCGACAGGCGTATCGGGATTAATTCGAGGGAAAAGAGTAGCCAAGTAAACAGGATGTCTACGCGATACGACGTAGGTAGGAAGGTATCGAGGAAAACGACATTCCCTCCGAGTATCCTGTACCTCGTCCACTCGTGTATCAACCCTTGCTAACGATACATAGGCGGCGAACAATGCGAAGGAATAGAACGTTTGTACCGAACGATAGATGTACGCGGCTCACAATGTGGCTGTATGTGTACGTTTAGCTTGCTGTATGGCCGAGAGGAAAGTGTTCGTTTATATTCGTGCACGAGAAACGTCGGAGAAATGATGTATTGCGACGTGGTCGCCTGGCCAGAAGAGAAACGAATGATAAAGCTGTGGCTGTGGCGAAGAGCAAAATTTGCCCAGCCATGCTGCGTGGCGCCCATGATTCGAACTTTGCTCTCGTCGAGCGATTATCTTCGATCAAACGAACGGCTCCGCCGTTGTAATTTCCAATTCGTAGCAGTGAAATTTATGAATCGCGGCCTTAACGAACGTTCGACGAGTTTTCGCTGATATTAGGTAACACGGTGAAGTTGAGAGGCGAAGTGCAATGCCGGAAAGAGAAACGATAATGTTTTCAGAGGCGCGAATTTCGGAAATACAGGGAAAATTGCTCAAAGGGGACATAATCAAGCGACGTGACGCGGAAGGATAAGGTAGAGTATATAGGTCCGATAATGAGCGCGCGAATAAAAAATTCGGAAAAAATTGAACGGTAATTGAGTTTCGCCTCCGTTGCTCGCGGAACGGTGGAAAAAAAGAAGGAAGAGGCTGGAAAATTACTCGAGTCCGGGGGAAACAAACGTGACGAGCTGGCAGGTCGGCTTTGTCGTTGCGGTTTCAATTTACTTCGTAACTCGACTATCGACCCTCTCGCGTCGCGTCGAGTCGCTTCATACTGTCGTCGTTTACAGCTTACAACCGGAAGAAAGGCCGACAAGCAGTCGACACGTCGGGAAATTTCAATAATCTCTCGCGAGACTTTCTTCGCATCGACGTTTTCATCGTGTATTCGTAAAACGTGATACCTTTTCACGCGTTCTCCTCGTTGATAATCCGCATTCGTTATCGGCTAATCGATACCGTTTCTTGTGACGGTAAAACTGTTCAAATAAAACGCTTAAAGGCTATCGTGGTGAAGTAACGGTATATCTCTTTTAAATTAAAAAATTAACACAGTCGAGCAAATGTTACGTGAAAGCAAGTAAGCGATATTTAAAATGTACTCGTCAGTTTTTTTTTCTCCTGTCAGCTCGAAACAATATTATCGCGAATTAATGTTCTGTATTACGGAACGATAATATCGAAAGAAAATTAAAATTCATATAGGATGAAACGATAATACTCTTCGTGCACGATGAACTTGGAAAGGTTAACATTCTGATAAATCTGTTCATACTTATTTTTTATTTATCCTGCTAGGAAATTGGGCTGTCTGAAACGCGCCCGTACGCATGGTCGAATTCCTATTTTTTCGAAAATTCCAACTGATACGCGTCCCTGCTCGGAACCTACCTGCATCCGTGGTCTCTCTTTCCACGGTTCTCGTTAACGTGCGAACAAAAGATTGATTACCCCAGTTGTGTATCGCAGCGAGTTGCACTCGACCAGGGCTGCTGGCCTCTGTTCCGGCCAGCCGATTCATCGGGCGTATTGCGACACGGCTACCGAATTACACACGATCGGCCACTTGGTCGAATGTTTGCCCCGCTATTGCTGTTTGCGACCAATGAAAAGACCTTCGCTCGCTGGAGTACGATTTCATTGATTTCGAAATTACGTTCGTTAGACCGCTCATAACGTCCATGCGACCATAACCTCCAAACGCGACCTCGTCCATCGTCACGACCTTCAAAAATCCTATACCATGGAAATTCGATGATCTTTTTTGTAATCGTAAAATTCGAGAAAATCAGAAGTCAGGAAACGTTGGAAAAAATGAAAAACAGTGTGTTTGAACTGCGATCGAATCAAATGGTCGATTTAATGTCAAAAGTAAATAGTACGTTTGCGTTTCATCTATCGCGAATACGTTGTTTTAAGGCGAAAAAATCGGCGACGACGATACGCGACGAGACTTGGTTATAGTTTCTTCGATAATTTGACGAGACTGGCTGTCGAGTAATTACTATAGACGCAGCCAACTTCCGCCTACTCTCGATACAACCGACTTTTGCTATTCAGACGAACGCTCCGTCAAGCACACGGCCCATCATGGATGCTAATGGGCTCGAGTCGACGTAGTCTCATTAGTTTGAAGGAGGCACGCGCACAATGCTCGTGATGCGTCTGTTGACCTCGCGAAACGCTACGAAGTGTTATCGAGCTTAACAACGGCTCACCGTAGACGCGCCCGCTCGTTGCCTGTCCACAATAGGCGCACTGCACGATCGTTCATTGAATTACGATTCATTGAAACTTGATATTTGTCAATGAAACCGCCACCGGAAATAGTAATCTTCGACTGATATCGCAAGTTGAGTCGCAAGTGCCCTCGACAAGTCGAACGTCGGATTTATTATTTATCCTGAGATTTATCCCGATTTATTCTGAATATTATTTGCTTTTAAGTGGAAATTCGTTCGAACGGTACGCAAATGGATTATGGTAAAAGTGATAAAAATTTGTAACCACGAGATATTCCATAGGAGCCAAGAAGCCGAGCCAAGATTTTGAAGAAACCCGTTAGCTTGGAATACCGTTACCCTACAAAGTCTCTTTCGTCAAACTTAATCTCGAATTAATGATAAGATCAGCAGAACGTTCGTCGTTTTATGATTAATCAATTCCACGCTCTTCTTCGTTCGTGTAGTCTCGTAATCTCTTTTCTTATTTTACATTCTCTGCGTGAAAGAAAGATCAAAGTGGAAAAGTAGCCAAATAACGTCTAGAATAAGAGACGTAAAACACGGTTAACGTTCGTCGTAAAATTCCAACCGAAATGTTACCTTTACCACTGCTGTTAATTATCGATATCGATCTATCGCCGGACTATTCAACACGAAAATCTCGGCGAGATATTTTAACGAGAATTTTAAACGGACCGAAGGAACTCGTCCATTGTAAAAAGTTAGGGGCCGTGGAAACGACTCTGGTAACTAGGAAGGAACGTTGTGCGAATATTTACGTTCCGCGAGCGGAACTCTCGTAAAAGTGATGTTGATCTTTTAACTTTCAATAATCGAGCGAAGAAAAACGAGGAAAAGGAGAGGAGGAAAGAGGTATCCGAAATTGTTCTCGGTTTATTAATTTCCTAGCCGGAAAATAATTCGAGACTTTCACGGATATACACGGACCGCAGCCGAGTAAGTGTTTATCGAGAAGCGGTGGAAAAATTCGTGGCGGACGAGAACGAAATGGCCGGTGCTTCGGTTTATCGGGCAGCGAGCGCGATGAAGTGCTTAATTGAAAAGCGCTTGTGTCGAAGCTCGGTACGCATACCGCAATATCAATTGCTTTGTTCAAGATCCCCTAGTCAACTATATTGAAATAACCGTATCGGTCATGGTAATGAAATTCCCAGAGAAAAAGCTACCGGTTATTGCTGTTGTTCGAATCAGCTATATGCTTCCATCTTCTGTTCGTCCGAGCAATCATAATTTATCTCTTTACATTTTCGTCTGAGAAACACACGATGGATCGACGAACGCAGCGGATGATTCGTAGTTCCTTAGCGAAAATCGTTCATTTTCTACTATACTGTGCTCGTAGAAGCTCGTAGACTTTCGAAGCTGGTTAGTTCCATTGTGAATGATAAAAAATTCTACAAAGGCGGAATCGAAATTAAATTTACAGCGACTAGATATCTTAGACGCCAATATTTCCTTATCGTACGTCAATTTCAAAGGAACGCCATTTCATAAAAATTCGAAATTACTTTCACCGTACTTTCGCCGTAGAGGGAAGAACTATAAAAAGCGACAGCCGCGTTGCCAGAACGGGAAACATTGATACGTTAAATATCTCGGTTAATCGATAGACGTGCACAGGCGGCCATCGTGATCGACAAATTGAAACCGCTTTTCCGGTTGTCCGGCTCGAACTATGACTGCCGGAGTGATGTTGACGTTTCGACCGACGAATACATATCGCAGGAAAATGGAGACCATTTGTTGGCCATGCCATACGTTCGAGCGAGTCGCTGATGATCCATGAATGCCGGCCGCGTCGTTTCTGAACTCGCTTTCCTGGCTTTGCCGCCACGACGACGAACTTTCCGACAGCCACAACGAGACGCGTTGCTCGATCATTGCGACCGTATTCTATAAATTGAAAGGCTCGTGAAATAGAGCAACGTTGGAAAAAGCTTGTGGTCGTTTTACGAGACGTAAGATGATTGATTAAGAGGGCACAACTTTTTGTCATTTGATCGATCGGTCGAAGAAATTGATACGTGGGAGGAGTTTAATTACATAATTCCGGGACTTAATCTCAGAAACTCGTTAAATACAGTAATCCGTTGCTTAATTAGTCCAACATTGACCGATAGTTGGCTTGTTTCTCGCGGCGATTAATCATCCGTTGGTTTAGACAATTTCCTACCACGAAAGTATGTCTTTCGTTGCGAAAAACTTGCTGCACGATCTTAATCGCCATTAGCGTCCGCCAATTGAGGAACGCGGCTGATTTGTGTAGAATAATTTCCTTGAATAATGCATCAAAAGGGATAGAGGCAAACGTAACGAGGGTTGGGACGCGAGGTAAACTCGTCGGTGAACAGGAATAACGACGGCGGAGAGGGAAAGGGGGAATAAAGGGTCGGGTAGAGTGGGAAAAAAGGGGAAAAGAGAGAGATAGAGAGTGAAAACACATCTGGGAGTTCAAAGGAGAGAAAAAAACACGTAAAGTCACGCTGCCACGTTGGGAACAAGCAAACGAAGAGGAACACCGGAGAAGAGAAAAAGGATGCATGCACTGCAGCCTGCGGATGAAGGAAATTGAATCAAGCAAAGGTGTCTTGAAGACCCGTACCTTCCGAAGAAGAACGAAGTAGAGGGAATCGATAAGAGAGCTCTCGCCGAAAGGAAAGGATTGTGTAAAAAATGATGGTGAGTGAAAATTAATTTCTTGATGGAAGAATGTATTAAGGTAAAAGAAATATGGTTGCTTTATTCCTTTCTTTCTGAGAAATAACTGTTGTCAGTCACGAACATCTTCGTACACACGGTGGAAAGATTATTTTTATTAAAATAGCGTTGCGTCGTGAATTTCGCCGCAAAGCTAGCGTGTAACCGTGCCACAAAGACCGTTTAACAACTACTTTAAAAAAAGAAGACTGCTGAAAAGGATTAGTTTTGCAAAACAGAAATTTAACGACGGAGAGAGAGAAGAGCACGGAAGGTGAGCTTTCAACATTGTCCGAAGACATATCCAAATCAGTAACTTTTTTAGTGCGAAACCTTCCGAAGAGAGAGAAGTTTCCAGATGTCATAAAGTATATTTCCATAAAAAAAAAAAACCAAAGAGAACAGAGACAGTCATAAAGCTTCCACACACGGCAGCTTCTTCTCGCGATCCGAGCATTTCTGCTGGGTCGATGCCGCCATTACGTGTCCCGTCTTCTGACCTTCCTCCGCTCTCTATCGACAGTTCCGCCGGAGAATTGGGTCGTTTTAGGGCGGAGGGAGCTTGGTCTCGTTATCCCGAAAGCTCTCTGACAAATACACAGAGACGTATAGCATAGTAGGCCGACCCGTTTTTGCCATTTCTGGTCCGTGTAAAATCTTTTCAATCTTATCGTTTCGTGCAATGGCGAACGGATGAAACCGAAAATTCCAAGGTGTGAAGGATAAAGGTGTCGATCGAAGAGAAACCGGATCGATCACGATGGCGACGTGTTTTCCAAGGAACGTGCGCTCTCTCGTTCGAATCGATTCGTCGGCGAAAATTTGTTTGGAAACGGAAACGAAGACAGAAAGGGCTGCGATCAAAAGGATTCGCGAGCGATCAGCCGCGTTACAGCGAAAAGAAACTATCTGCCGCTCCATTTGCTCGCTTTCAAAGTCAAACGAAAAAGCAGTCGGAGGCCGGTGCACGACAGAGATAAAGGTAAAAAGGTGAAAGACCTCGGGTCCGCAGACGCTCGCTGTCTCGCAAAAAGCAACTAGCGCACGTACAAATGACGGCCACGATAACGCGGTGCACAGCCTATGACTTGGGTTAATCACGTAACTGGCATATAACAAGCGAGGTCGGGCGAATGGCGATACTGCAAAATCATTTCGCAAATGGGTTCTCGCGAGAGGGATCGAGGCTTTCAGTGGAATCAGAGGCTCTTTTGAGACGCAGGCACGAGCTTCGCCTGGCAATGCCAATGGATAATCCGACCCTGTCTTTGTCCCGATGCTTGTCCAAGAGGTACGAGAGGAAACATGAAATTCCCTGTGGCATTAGTTCTGGCGAAAGCACTCGTCGATATACACCAACGATTGTCCAACGAGCTGGTGTCGAGAGAACAGAGTATGAAATAGGACTCGATGCGTTCTCCAGGCGCACTGGCCTAATGTCTAACAAACAAATCCGCAAACTCCACGGATTTGCGTGCGTTTTTCTAATTGCAAGCCGCGTGTAGGTAAAAGACGTTTAAGCGACTTGCTGCTTTTAGATCGATGAACGATAAATTATTCCGTTGGTCGCTTAGAATGCCGGATCGAAGCTGCGGAAGAAATTTATTCGATTCAAAAGAGACTCTTCACGGTGTTGTTCGTTGCAGGGGATCAAAGGCGCGATCCGACTGCCACCGCGAAACTAAGAAAACAGAATGCATAATTGGATGTCTAGCTTGGGTATCGCGCACGATTGGCTAACCTAGTAACGCGTTTGATCCGGGCAAACACGTCCGAGGATAATTCATCGATCGGTGGAAGTTTCTTTGAGGTCTCTGTTGTGACGTGCGTAGAATCGATCGAAAGCAGGATACGTACACCTCGTACGCCGTGAAACGTTTGAAAAAGTGTTTCCATCGATGGGAAATAATGAGTCGGACGCGACAAACGAAATTCGATCTGCCGTTGAAATTCTACTTCTTCCAATTAGCTAACGAAATATGTAGGTACAGCGAGGATAAATCCGCAGCTTCCCCTCCAATTCAATTATCGAAGATAAATCACGGTTTCTCGCATTCGGGATTTAGCCAAGATAACGAAGTGACCTAGTTCGACGCCGGTTTCTCGTGGCCGACGTCGAAACGACGCGAAACCACGAGGCCAAACACGACGAACGATCAAGGATGAACGCTTCATAGTTTGATCGCGAGTAAATAAGGTAAATAAGGAACGAAGGTAATCGGTCGATTAATTGGACGTCGGGTTCGTGGAAGCGTAGTCGAAGGATTTCTTTCGGCCATCGAATCGTTCGTCGTTGGAAAGTGGCCGTCGTTTCGGCACGATCGTTAAACGGCATTCGGCTTATCCCTCGAGATAAGGCGGTATAACGTCGATCGAAACGGACCCGACTATTTACGTTTGCTCGTTTCCAACGAGACAACACGATCCGTGATTCCTTCCTCGCGACGTCGTCGTTGTCGAAAGTGATAAATTATCGACTTTCGATCTCATTGGGCACTCCAACTACGGTCGCTTATTCCAGGCGACACTTTCTTCGCACGATGCGCGTGCTGCGAGTTCATTCGTTTCCTTCTTTTTCGTTCTCCGCCGCGTTCTTAGGTTGTCCCATATTTATTCGTGATTTTAAGAAACGTCGTAAGTAGAAATGCGAGAAGAAAAATATCTTCGTATTAGGAAGATCTGGAAATTGAGTAATTGTAATAAGAGTGGCGCGATCGGATTGATAAAACTTGAGAGCTATCTGGAAATGTATACAAAAATTGCGAGACATTTAGTAAAACGTCGGTATACGGTACGAGTAGCTATCTTAAATACGTATAATGAATTGTAGTATCGTGGACAAATGGTCTAAGAAATATCGGGTGAACCATAAATAATGTTGCGAGAAAGCCTAAGTGATGACAGGCCCATCAATGTGTCATCGATCCTTCGGTCGAATAGTTACGCGGAGAAAAGACCTATTTTGCGTGGTGGCGTTATTAGAAAAGACAGAGGGATGTTTAAGACGAATTAACAGGCAACCATGAGTTGAGAAGTCAGAGAGTGTGGTCAGCGTTGTCGGAGAGAATGTTGTCAGCGGAAAGTGTTGTCGAGAAGGGTGGCCCGCATGAAAGAGAGCGTTGGAACCGCGACGAGAGTTGTAAATTAACTATTTAGTTGTCTTAGTTATGGCACATTACCGTATTTAGTTCACGTTAAATAACAATCGTTTCCTGTTTAATCCATTCTAAATAAATAAAAAAATCCTACAGAATGTTAGAGACAGTCTCGCTGAATATCGAGGCTTCTTCGTATTACGAATACAATTATATCAGTCAATACTGATCAAGTAATTTTATCAATATCTTGTAATTTCTATGTACATTTCCAGATTTGTTTCAAAGCTTTGTTATCGCGCTGTTAATGAAACTTCAAAATTGTCGAGATAACACACCTGACGTATTCGTAAGATGTTTCCATAAGTGTTCAGAAGCTTTTCGCAAGCCGCTGTATATTCGTTGAAAGAATTCGCGATTTAAAGAGATAAATAGACACGAAGAAGAGTACTCCAATTTGTCGGCCCCTTTCGTCGCGTAATACCCTGTTGAGACCCGGTCTGAATGACGAATACAAAAATGCTGGTTGCCAAAAGCGACGGTTACTCACCTCTGCGCGTTAATTTTGTCGCTGTCGGACACTGGCTGGGAAAAACGAACCCTAGAAACACGACGACGCATTCGCGAAAAGCCGTGGCTCGAGGCTAGCGCGACCTCTTTGCTCCTCCTCGTCTTTTCTCTCTGTCTGCTCAGCTTGTTTTACAATTTCGCCGTGAGATTGGGTCAGCCTATAAATACGAGGCGCCAAACTGACCGAGTCGCACGAAACTGACCGTTCAACGCTACCGTTGCGTAATTATCGAAAACTTCTTCGTTCTCCTTTTTCACGAAAAATATCTCGAAACACGAAGATCACGATAGGTACGTTTTTGTCGATTCTTTGATCCTTTTTATCGCTTTACGATTAAACGGTAAATTTTAATACGACGTAATTGAGAACGAAGATAATCCAAAGATACAACGAAAGATACGAGTGTCTTACAAATAATCTGATAAATCGACGAAGTTTTATAGAAGTGAAAGATGTAATTCTTAAGAGGAGATGTATTTTAATAATCTTCGGTATTGCGATATTATGAGAAGAAAGATATCTTCGAAACTTTAGAATGAAAGACGCGTGTTTAGTGGCGAAAACGAATATGGAAACAGCTTTCGTAATACGAGATCGATAGACAAGGTAAATGAATCTTAAAACTGCTTGCCTGTTAAAAATAGGAAACGCGATGTATCGTGTTCCTGTTCTCTTTACATCGAAACGGGAATTCCTATCGATAGTCGGACGAGGAGAAATGTTTATCAGGTATTTCTGATTACCTTGAAATCCAATAAAACGCGATATTGATGGATGAACGCGGAGTGGCCACTCGATTTTACCGATAACCCAAAAACATGCGAATTTTTTCATTATTCGTGATCGAGGCAAACGTATATTTTTTCATAGTATTTACCTTCGTTGTTGGAACCTGTGTTTCAGCCGCGAGTCTCGTACGAACGTGTTTCAATTTATCAAAAACGCGATGAATGAGATGGATGTTGGAAATGTTCAAAAATAGGAAAAATGAAAATGTTTTACTGCACCGAACCGACATCATGAGGAATTATTTCGATTTTACCAGCGACCGTAAAGAGGCTAAATGTAAATCTGATTATCTCGGAGATTATTGACGAAGCGAAAAGGCAAGTTGTGCCACCAAGCACCGAATATTCGCTGAATATTCACAGACGCGTCATATATAAAACTTACTCGAATGTCCAGTCTCGACAATATCATTTTAATCCATTGTGCGAGCACTCACTCGCTGCAACTATCAACCGATTGCATTCGCCAGCGTATTCTCGGCTAACTTTATCAATCGGCCATTGTCTGTGCTCGAACGAACCGAAAAATGTGCTCGATGTTCCCAGCATTTTCTTCAGCTACGATTTCGTTTCCTATTATCGATCGCATTTTCTTTCAATCTGTCGTCTTCCGTTCCTTTTCTCTAGGACGAAACTTTAATTTTCCTTGGTCATTGATAGACTACGAATCTTTATCCGTTTGTCAACAACTGAAACATGCGAACACATATAAAATACATCGGAAATACGATATAGTAATCTTCGTAACATTTATAAATTAATATTCGATCAAACAAATCTCTGCGTAGGTTGTATCTGTTCAGTTGCGTTCGTAAACATTTCAATTGCCACAGACGCCCGCTGTTTATTCGTTAAGAATCTTTTTCTTTTTTTTCAAATTTCTGTTTTCAGTCAAAGAAGAAATATCCAAATTGAGTAATAGATATAACATAAGAATTAACAATCACAAAAACCCACTAGTAACTCAATTACTTGACACGACGGATCAGATCCGCAGGCTAAAAAGACGTTACCCTTTAGATTTAAGCACTAGATTCAACTAGAATCAAAAACGCGATAAACACTTATTAAACACGATATAGTACCACGCCAGAAAAATTTACTTATAATTCTCAATGAGAATTGATTGTAAAATTCATCGAGATAAAGAAACAAAAATTTCTGTTTACAGGACGTTTCTGCAGGAGTACGAATTTTAGTTATACCTTTTTCGTTATCGTTATGCGCGACGTATGCCATCCTTTCACTGGCACATGCAGGGAAGCCAAACTTTCGTATAATATCCGCGATACGACGCGATGGAAACAAAAGGCGTATATTCGCCAATGGATAGGTACACCGTAACGCAAACTGCGATGACTATATTAAATAAACCCTATCCTTTATTTCGTGATGAAAAGCCGACTCGATATATCGATTTGGCAAACAGAAGATCGCCTTTAATTCTCTGGAAAGGGATTTTGCAGTTAATGACGGGTATATCGATACGATATTATCGATTATAATTCACGTAAAGTTGAAAAGAGTAGACGAAACTACGTAACGTAAGAAGTAAGTCTATATGAAATTAAAAAAAAAATACGACAATTACTGTTTCAAATATCGAGGTTCGTAAAAGCGTGGGCGACTGTAGATTTTTCAAGATGAATTTTCCAATGCAATTGCTGAATTTTCGATTTCCTGCGACTACGAAAATGTTCGATTCTGGCTTGCTTTATCGACTATCCCGTGGTCGAATACTTGATATGGACAGCGACTACCCAGTGGTTGACCAATGGTCGCTAGTGGTCACTTTCTCCAAAATGGTTGCTGACAGCTATCTGACCTGTATCGGGCGTTTCTGGTGGTTCCTTTACGGTTCATTATTTTCCTGGACATTAACCATTCCCGATCGATAATAGGAACTAACGTATCATTGCACGGTCGTTGTTTCGAAGATAGCTGCACTGTGATAAGATTGAAACCTTAAACAAGGCAGCATGCGAAGAAGGAATTTTCTAAGAGAAAAGATTCTATCAGGAATTCTAGTAACGAGGAAAATTCAATCATTTCGAGGAATGAAAAAGTCCAGCGAGAAGCATGCAAAGACGGCAGAAAAGAAATTCCATCGATATACACGGCTATCCGAGAATGCCAAAAGAGAAAGCAGCGTACAATAATGAACGAAGGAATTCCATTATATCAATAAAACAGCAGTGTGCACAGAACGCTAAAGGAGAATTTCCAACGACTGATAACTCGGGATATTAAAACATGGAATTTCAATAATAAAAACAAGACAATTCACAAGAATATTGAAACAGTATGCGATATAAAGAACAGTGGACAGAAAGTAAGACTGAAGGTACAGTACTGTAGTATCGGGAAGAAGGGCCCAAGAAACGTCGAGCTAACTACAGACAATGTCGCGAGAGCCGAGGCGCTGTCGGCTCCATCGATGCATTACCGGGTCCTTCAGGTAAATAGGTAAATAGTCGAAAGGACCTACGTGACCCTGGCTACGAGCGTCTGTAGAACACGTGTGCGGTGGGCCCAGCAATAGACAATAGAATGCGGCAACGGCCAGAGCGTTAGTCGAAAAGCAGAGTGCGAGTCGAGGAGCCGAGTGCGAGCTGAGCGGAGACAGAGGTTGCGAGTGGCGTTGCCGAGAGAGTGTGGATTGCGCTGTTTTCTGTACGTTTGGCGTGAATAGTTCAGGTTGAACAACAATCGTCTTTTTCTGTCTGATTAACATCTCTATTGTCCACTCTTTGTAAACACATTATATCACGATATTACAGTACTGTACAACGATCGGAAGGAATATGTAAAATGCAATAGTCAAAAAGAAAAAAAAATAAATAAATTCCACCAAGTTATACAACTACGCGAAGAAAAAATTCTGGTAGAAAGAGGAATGCAGAGCAAAGGTATCAAACGAGAGTCCCAGCAACAGAAAAAAGCTTTCCTTGAACAGGAAACTGCGGTAATTTAAACAGTTGCACAACAGATACTAAGAGGGAAAAGTCGCAACGCCGAAGAAAGCAGGAATTCTTGGAGAAAAATGTATAATACCTCAAGTTTCTGAGAATTCTCAATGATATCGTATAACAGAAACGTAACGATAAAGTCGAACTACAAAAGTATCAGTATGAAAATGTGGTCTGAGATAAGCTTAACCACACCACGATTATTACATGCAGAATGCAATGGTAATTGTAGTACAATCGAGAAGGGGGTGATTCCACGCGAATAAATGAGAAAAGTTACTCGATATAACATTTATTTATCCGAGACTCGGTCTTCGAGAAAATCGACTTTAAAGATTCGACAAATATACCTTAACTTGGCCTGTTCCGTACTGAACAAGAGTAAATAATCGACGGTTTTAAACCAAGGTTTAAACTACGTTTGAAAGTAAATCAAAAAAGTAGAATAAGAATTTCTCATAAGATGCTTCATTTTCCAGGGAAATAAATTTGAACGTGTATTAAACATGTTTGAACTTTCTTGAAATTGAAGCCATAAAGGAAAAAGTTTCAAATTTTATGTTACGTTTTCGACTGATTTTTACATGTGTAGCAAACCTTCTGTTTATCGTTTACTCAAATTTAGTCGGTACTCGGACGAGTTAATGCGTACTTCGCAAATTTTCAAACTCAATTTTCTTAGAAACAAAACGTCGTGCGAAAAAAATGTTATTCCATATTTTCGACTTATTTTTTCACGTAAAATCCTTCGTTGGCCGATTGTGCTGCGATTATCGCCCCACTCCGTATTACGATCAGAAGAAAGTCACACAGCTTGGAATAGGTCGAGTTTAAGAGGACAATTCGGTTGATCTAATTAAAAATAATAATTAATAAGGCCAAGGGAGAGAAATAGTCGACGAAACTGCTCGAGTTTCGTAAGTGTTGCCTGGAAAATAACCAGTGCCGGATACGACTTGCAAGAACCTTCATTTCCTTCGTCACAGCGGAAGTACACTTGACCCAGAAAAACTCGGCACCGTTATCTGGCCGAGATGGAGGGAAATCTTGACGAATCGCGGGCACGATCTGGCGTCTCTTAGCGAGGAAAAATTCGCCACGAAAACGAAAGCTCTCGCGGCTGCCGTGCTAACGTAATTTCACGCGGTCGCCTTTCTCTTAACAAAAGAGTTCGAAATTCTGGTCGGGCGAAAAACCTTGCGCGATATTGAATCGAATTTGCATTTTATTAGCCGCCGCGCTTCGTCGACCGGCTACGAGCGAAGCTGCCACGATTATTTTCGAACGCCATTTTGAATATGGAATTAGGAATTGCTGCAACAATCGTGCCTCCTTCCCTTCAGTTCCAACTTTTTCAACGCCAATGATATAAGAAGCGTTTAAAAATCGATCGTATAACTCGAATAAACAACCTTCTTAACGAGAATGTAAATTTCTGATTTACCCTGTGCCATAATTGTAGGGAGAGCCATAATTCGTTGCTCGAACACGTATGATCGAACTCTATTTCTTTGCCAACGAGAATTTGAAAGTCAAGAAGAACTTTTTTAACTTATTTTTATATATAGAATAATATATTCTTTCGATGTTCTTGTAGTATCGTGGACGAGGGGTCTGCGGGGTATCGGGCGAATTATAAACAAGCGGTTGCGAAGCGTGTGCATGGCTAAAACACAAGATATGAGACTAACACAAAAGACAAGGGGTTGCTTAGGGACATAAACGAATTAACTGCATTGTGGATTGAGAAGTCAAATATTGTGAGTTGAGAAGCCAAAGAGTGCGAATTGCGTTATCGAGATAGTGTTGCTAGCGTTGTCGGAAGGGGGTTGATCCGTGGTGACGAGAGTTGCAAAATAATTATCTAGTCGTCTTAATTATAATACGTTATTGTGATTAGTTCACGTTAAACAACCATCGTTTCCTGTTTCAACATCTGTTTAACTGTAGTACGATGATCGGGCCAAATATAACATATAATAGCTTGTTTACGTTTTCGGCCCAAAATTCTCGAACGTAAATCGTAGGTTAAGGGGCTAATCCATTTATTGTAAATAAACTAATTGTAGTAAAGATCCTACATTCTTGTACGATCGAGAATCGGTCAAATTCACAAACACTTGACAGATTTTCAACGTCGGTTTTCTTAAAGATGAAGCTTTCAACGTAATTTCGACATCCTCAATTTTCGTCCTATTTGTAGTTCCAGCATAGTAGGTTTTCCTGGTTTCGTTCGTGGCACGAGTCGCGACGACCACGATGTATATGGGGAAGCAAGGGAAAGAGAAAACTGTGTCCTTAGGCGTTGTCGCCACTCGCTACGCACAAAGTGTATCGAGTTTCGGCCCTGTCTCATGTAACAACTTGCGTGGATCCATTATTTGCGAAGCCATTTTGTCATCCATCGAGCTGTCCGTCGTTCGTTGACGATAACGCGGCCCTCGAAACGGAACGAGGATAGACGGGTTGGCTTTTTGTCTCGGAGAAGTTGATCTTTCCATGGACGAAGGACGAGACAGTATCCTTCTTCAGGGCGGACAGGGTAACGAAGCGTCGTAATCCTGCCGCGACGCTGTTTGACTTTCAGCTTGAAAAGCTGTGCTAACGAAGTGCTCGCGACTTCTGACCCCTTCCGTCGAAGCTTCTCAGGCGAGTACGAAATTTACGCGTCGCGTCGGGTCAAACGAACCTGCATCGTTTGCTTAATTTCCGCGACACCCGTTACTCGACCAGTACGAAACGCTAAATTACACGATGCTTTTATATCGCTCTCGGTTTATCGTATTACGTAAAAGGTAAAATAATAGTCGATTTACGAAGCTGCGGATTTAGCAGTAACGAAGCAAATGTCGAGGAGATGATCGTATATTCCGAAGGTCGACGATTAAAAGTCGGTTATCGATTGGGACGTACAATGGCTCTCTTTTCGATCGTTAATCTACAACTATCGAAACCTCTCACCGACACCTTTTACGACCCTCGAGTCTCTTCGCTCCGCGTAACACCCTGTGCGCGTGCTACGAGCCAGCCAAGCATTTATTAGCCCCTCCGGATGGAGTTCATTTTCAAACGGTCGGGTTGATTGCAAAAATGTCAAGTGTTCCCGATCTTCCCCCTCCCCCCTCTTTCACCCTTCGTTCTCGCTTCAGCTGGTTCGATAGCGTCGAGTTGTATGTATGTTGGAGTGTTGTTCAATGGAAGACCTTGAATGGAGAAACACGCACGGTGCAACAAGCTTACGACGACTCCTCTTACACTCGTCACTCAAGAGTCTTCCATTGATTCTTCGTTAGAGTCTCCCTCGCCTTAACGAGCTTCAAGATCATCCAGCTTCACGGAAATTGAGTATCGCAAGCTATCCACGATCTTGTCTATGCAAATTCTCCAACAACTTCTCGCCGTACCACGTCTACCCGATACTTTGTTGCGCGAAAAGCGAACGAGCGACGCTAGACGTTACAGAGGTGCGCGCGTGTCCTCGAAACGCGTCAATCGCGCACACAGCCACCATGAATGGAAAGCTTCACGCACGAGGAAATGGCCGCTCACGTGCGCCAACGCCAGGGAATAGGAGTTATTCGCGGATGGCGTGCACCTGAATATAAATGGACATGCTCGCTCGCGGGCCATGTAATATCGTGTACAAGCTCGATTCGCCGGGCACAGGCTGTTGGAAGGATCTCTCCGCGGTTTTCTACGGATGAAACGCTCTCAAAATACGATCGTCGAAAGTGCTGCGAATAGGATCCCGTGCATGACGAGACGAAGGAACGTCGATTGGAAATTTCACGCCAGCTAATCCTTGGACAATGAACGCGGCAAATTTGCCATGGCGAATCCCGAAAAGAACATGCTCTTCCAGTGACCGCGAACGTTTGGCTTTCCCCTCTAACAGGAACGAGACAAGAAGGGGAAGGGACGCGGTTGCGGGAGTATTAGGGCAAAAGTGGCCAGCGCAGACGAACAATCCGCTGGCATTACCGGCCGGTTACGTTTCAGCTTCGAAATCCTGCGAAATGACCGGGAGGAAGCGTCACCGCGGCTAATGCGTGCCATTTAAACGTTTCACGGTACATTGTGCCGGAACACGGTACTTGGCGCGAACACGCTAGTTCGTTAGAGCGCCGTTTGTTTGCACGGCTTCGAAACACTCGTTTCGCCGACTGCAGCCCTGAACGATCCTGCTCCGGCCTCGTCCTCGAATTTTGTGTCATCCATCGACGTGGCAACGTCGAGAGGCCAAGTCGAGACGCTTCAACGAACTATCAAGCGCGTTGCATAGTTTTCGGCATCGTAGCACGGTATTTCGTGGTTAGTGGATGTTCATTTGAGAGCGTATCGCGTATTAAGAATCCTCGGAATTGCCGACCATTGTCTCTCTTCGGTTCGTTTGTTTCTTGTTAAGCGTATCGCAGGCAACGTGACGGTGAGAAATATTAAGACTCGATAAAGGTTCACGTAATTGTTTCAGCCGATGCGTCGTACACCTTTGTTCGTAGGTTAGAAGTTGAACGATTATCAGCGCTCCTTAGGATCGTGAACAATCCTTATCTCGCTGTAAATGTAAATCTTACGCTACAAAAAATTCATCGCTTACGATTAAATTGAATTTCTCTCTCGTGCGTATTCGCTTCGTCCGTCGATGACAGCATCGACGAATCTCTTCCACGAGTACTGTAAATACATCTGTACATTTCGATGCAGACGTTTCCAACGAGCTTCGACACGAGAAATTACCGATGCATAATTCTTAATTCATTAACGTTCCTGTAACTCCGACAGACAGCTTTTGCCAAGTACGGTTATTTATTCACAGATCGTAGACGCTACGTACGTATGTATGTATATTAGTACTATTACTAACAGTTAACACCTGCATGTCGCGTCACAAATCATCCTGATATTAAAAAAACGATACTATACTATCTGCAAATTACGATCGAAACTTGTCAAAAGACAATTTCTGTGTGTCATAAATATCAAATATTTCTCCTATATGGAATTGGAAAAACTACGCGTCTATGTTGGTAAATAAAACGCTGTGAGCCATACATCAAGAGATATCAGAGAGAGAAAAAAGGGGAAATAGAGTGCGGGTCAGACGGAAGGGGAGAGAATCGAAAGGGACGAGGGTCGAGCCGAGTTATCGGGAAATGGAGAGCGGCGGCATTCATAATTTATGCGGCTTTACGGCAAATTAGTTATTGTTCCCAATAAATCCGACGGCCGGTTAACTGCATTACGCCGCGTTTCGTTGATGCCTTCGAACGTTCGGGGACACAACCCTCTCCCTCTGCCTCTGCTAGGCTGTTTGCTGATGTTTGCGGTCCACGTTAACGCGTGCACGAGCGCGTTAATACTTCATTGTAACGTCACTTTGCCTATCTTCTCGCGGTTTGTCCCGTCTCTCTGGCAGCTTTGCGCCAACCCGTATATTGCCGCTTCGATTATTTCACCGATACGCTCGTGGATTTACAATCAGACGATTATATGACTCGAGCATTTGCGAGTATGACGGAATAAAAGATATTTTTAAAAGATCGAAGGAACGTTGAAACGTTCTCTTTTCGTTTAACGGTAAAAACTACCGACGTAAAAAATTGCATAACGCGACTAAATATACAGACTAACTAGACACACCTTCGACCGCACCCTCTTTGACGCAAAATGTACCTAATATCAATCGCCGATAGCGTAGAGCAAGCGACGTTTGATCATTATGTACATTACCATAGTAGTTGCGACCAGTACAGTAGCCAGCACGTGTTCGAGTTTGTTTTTCCTTGGGCGACGATATCGATCGGCCGGCTCGATGCAAACTAATTGCCGTTCCCGATAAATTCATTAGTAATCCAATTATATCTCGTGCGACCCCTCGACTCCAGGAAATCCACCGGTCCTCCACTCTCTGTGTGACGTACCGTTCGGTTACTTGTCCAATAATCACTCGTTTCCCGTGGAATCTGGCCAAGTGAATTTTCATTTCCTCCCTCGACGACGCCCCCTAATCCTTTCGTCGTGTAATTTTCAAGCTCGAAAGTGTCACTGGAAACGATGTTGTTCCATCCAGTCGTTACCAAATTCCTATCCTTCGGTGAATTCCAAATTTCAAAAGAAAATTGAAATATCCCGTATTTCTGAATACATCGTGTTAGAATCGAAATACTCCGTTCTATATTCTGGTGCATCTTCGATTGATTCGCGTAAAATTTGGGAACAAATGTAAACCAAAGAGCGTTTCTTTCGCTACGTTTCAAATTGCAGATAGTAGAAAATTTTCGATCGCTTTGTAGTTTTCCAGTACAGCGCTTAAATTATACTAATCTTTCTGGAATAGAAAAATACGAAGCCATTGCGTGGGAAATTCGATAACAGAATCCCTTCGGAAGCAACCGGTTAAAATTTTGATCTCGCGAAAGGTAGCAGTCTACACAGTGGGACGGTTCGCGGGAAATCGTCGGTGAATCGTAGCGTCAAAACAAGGAAAGGTCAGCGACCAGAGGTTTTGGCCCGATGTGCACGCGAAACGACGTCAGCACTCCCTGTGCAACAAAAGCAACCCGAGAAAATTGGGTTATCCACTTCTCTGGGAACACGTCTCGGTTACTCGCGTTTCAAGCGACTGCCAGCAGAGCTAAGACACTGGCCAGGCTCTCCACATGGAAACGCGGTAACATGTGCTATATAGACAACTCGCGGTTGCAGCAAGTTAGCATCGACTTGTTACGAAAGTTCTATTAAGTTGGATCACCGAGTGCAGAGATTCTCAGCTATGGTTCACTGCCTACGATGTTTCTTCGTCTGACCCTTTCAACGTGTCTTTCGTCGCTCGTTTTCTCTTCCCTGAGATTCCGTCGACACTTGACAATCTTATAAACCGAATCTGGTTTTATCCCGTTATCCCGTTCAAAGTACGTTACTTACATGTTATCAATTGCGAAAATTTATAATTACGATTACATCGCGAATAACTATCTGCTAAATATAATTGTCGTAGAAAGTTAACATTCTAAAAGGATCAGACCAACTAATTTTTTAATATATGTACCAATCGATAATGTGGAAGTAAGCTACCGCTATATATAGAACATCTGCTATCCATAAGCAATTAAACGAGTAACTGGAAGTCAATTATCGACCGTCTGACAGCTTCAACAATTCATAACCACGAACCTCCTCGCGACAGACACGCAATTTATTTAACGCAACGTTTGATTAAACTCGAGGGCGTGTTCCATAAACACGATTCAATTTCTGATCGATCCTCGTGCAACATTCATCGTATCGATTACCCACTTACACAGGGGCAGTCTTCGATTATTAACGAGCCTCGTATCGGCGAACCTACGTGAAAATTTCAGTAACAATCGTCTAAAGATCCGTTTAGATCAAACGAGCAACAACAGTTTGCTCGTGCTCGTCCAACGTAAATCGCCACCGAACAATCTGTTCGTAAACTGATTTGCATCGAAAAATCTACTATATTCCTATCGTCGTTTTTTTCTTCGGCGATCCAAGGAAAAGTAGTCAGTGCGCCTGACGAAATAGGAAAAGAAATATATATGTCGGAGATGAAGGGACATCGGGCCTTTCTTTTGGAATTTTGGAAAGATCCCCAATACTTTGGTCTAAACTATTTGTTATAGCTGTACTTAAATAATAGAACTTAGAAGTAGTTGTGATACGATCTGATTATGTTTGCCCGAGATTTGTGACAGTAGACTTGGGCTCAAAGTGGCACAACTGGTCGCCGAACGAAGCCACGGTCACGGGATGAACGTTTTTACCTTGTACACACACGTTGTATTAACAAACAAGCCCCGGGCAGGAGCAATGTCGGCTCTACGCGGGTCTGCCTTGTAACGGCACCTGAAATTTTGTTGATATCCCCGGTCAATATCATCAGTCTTTTATTCTTGTGATCATCTTAGAGAGTTTACTGACATCGTCTTGCCAGTCAGAATGATACCGAGCGTCACAGCTAACGTCACTTTGTGTTTCAAAATATATTCTAATGAACAAAGAGTTTCCCCGTTGACCGTGGATTCGTTATTGAACCTAAGAACATTGTCTTGAACATCTAGAGTGTCTAATCACCACGGTTAATTGTCAAACTCTATGCGTTACACGCCCCTAAGTCTAACGTCAACCCGACATCAGAAGTGGGATTCGAACCTACGCCCATATATATATATATATATATATATATATATGTCGAGTTCTAATTTGGAGTTAGGGACGTTTAACGAATGTTCATTTGAATTAGCCATTGTTGTTATACAATATAGATGATAGTTAATGGTATAAATATGATTATTGCAGAATTTGACAAGTAACCGTGGCGATTAGATACTCGAGATGCTAATGATAATAATCTTAGGTTCAATAACGAATATGCGGTCGACGGGACAGCAAATGCGCTTTCTTCCAAAGTCTAAGTCGAACTGAACTTACTTGTCCACAGTTCAAGTGTAACTAAACTTACTTGTCCACAGTACAAGTAGAACTCAACTTACTGGTCTCGATCCAAGTGGAACTACACTTATATGCCCCGCTCTGTATCTCTCTGTACCCCTCGGGTCAACTATATTTTTAAGGAGAGCTATACGACTACTTCATACCTCTGTTAGGTAAAAACGTCCATCCCGTGACCGTGGCTACGTTTGGCGACCAGATATGTCGCTTTGAGCCCGAGTCTACTGTCACAAATCTCGGGCAAACATAATCGGATTAAATCATAAACAACTACTTCTAAGTTTCATTATTTAAGTACAGCTATAATAAAAAGTCTATACTAAAGTATCGGGTATGTTCCCAAAAATTGCAAAAGAAAGGCCTCGATGTTCTTTCATCTCCGACATATATATATAGATATGTGTGTGTGGCAGTTATAGAGCATTCGGATGTTCGATTTCCCATCTGACGAACAAATGCTCGTTCACGCTTTCGTTTAACTAGAGTGCAGGAAGAACGAGCATTTATTCCCTTGATGTAAACGCACGTTAAGGGTCGATCGAACACATTCCGTTCGCCATTGAACGCGCCTACACGTGTGTGCGGATTTGTCGGTATTATCCTCGATAGTTTGGCATCTGTGCCGGAAACGAGAGGTTCTACGGAGGTCCATTAAGTTCCTGCAAGACGGCTGAACCGAGAGTTTGTTGTAGTCGAGGCCGGATAAGGCAGAGTTTCCTTTCGCGCGGACGAGATATCACGGCACCAGTAAGAGGGAACTTGTTCTCCCTGGGACTTTGTCGGCGGACCAACCGGCTAACGGATGTGACTTTCCTCAGCTATTCGTAAAAGCTCAACAGAATTTGTCGACTGGCGGCCAGACGCGTCCCAATTTTCCGCAACTTCGTCTGGACCATTCGCACGATCGTTTATTATGCCCCACTTTCGCCGAAAACCCGCGTCTCTTCGATTGAAAAATCGAGCTGGTCGTAAACTTGCCGCTTGTTTATGCCATATGTCGGTGTACTTCATCGTTTAGACAGGAACTCATAGATCTAGAAATGATACGAAAGCAAGAATCTATGTGGACTGATTTAACAAGTTAATGATAAATTATTGCAGCATATTCTGAAGGTTAAATGGAATGAAAAAGGTTCATACGGACGCATATTTGAAAATGATTTATCGTGCAGTTATAGGGAATGAAAGAATCCTTTTTCATAAAAAGTCTATTATAGCAAGACTGATATGTGTATAAATAAAGAAGATTTCATCCCTCGTAGATGGCCTGCGTTCCTTTCTTCGAAGCGAACTTTTATTTTTCCTAAGAAATCTATTAAACGTTTCGTGCAAAAATTGATCGTAGAATATAGGACAAGACCAAGTCTAATTTCTAGGTCATCGGGCTGAAACGAATACAATGCAATGCAATATTTATTATACAATAATGTAGAAGAAGTTGCAGTAGGTATCGCACAACTTTCTGAATATTGTTTACAGCAAAAGACAGTAAGGAAAATTAGACGTTGACAAAAATGTGCCAGTTTGCCCTAGAATGTTGTGGACATACGCTAGTTGACGGAAAATTTAAAAAAGATTTAATAAAAAATTGCTTCTCAATAGACAGATACTCTGTCAAGTATCAGTTGTTAATTGTCGTCGATTACATACAGCGTTACTTAAGGAACAATTATTCTTCCATCTCTCATGACTCCGTAATAAACCATTTTCCACCGTAGATTCGCATAAATCTTTTTCATTCGTTCAAAACACCGCATCAATTTAGTATCGATCTGTGGAAGCACCCGATCGATAAATATGTTATGAAACAAAAAGCACGTTGAAGGTGTAAAATGCAGCAAGATCGTATTGAATGATAATGGCTCGCGTGCAACATCGGGACTCGGGGAAATTCCACGGCCGTGAGATATAAATTTCTTTGTCGTGTGCAGCCGGAATGCATAATCGTCGAACGAGCCGATGGCGGGGCCGATTCGGTCGAAGACAAATGGTTCTGGCCTGGAAAATGTCCCACGGACGATTTGTCAGAGCGGACTCCGTTGTTCCACGCTCTCGATATCGGGAGCTGGGTGAAAACGAAAGGGCCTGAGCGCGTGCACCGACACAGCTACTAATTAAAAAGGTTCGGTATTGTCAACGACTAGCATTGTTCGGGTCAGATCGAGGGTAGTGGAATTCCCGCGAGCCAACGGTGAAAGCAGCTTTGTTCTTGGCACGTTGACTCGCCTGGTCTGATGGATTTAGAGCGAAAAGCCCCGCAGCGCAGAGCCTGAATCCAGCGTACGTCGTGGTTCCTTTGAATTCGAACGCCGTAGGGAACTTAATCAAATTTCTTACTTCTTTAGGGAGCCGCGAGCCTTTCCCAGCCGTAGGAATTGCCGAATAATGTGCGTATTCGACTGCCAGCCGCCTCCGCCAGCATGTAGAAACTTCGGCGGCTGAAAGTTGGATCGCGAGAGCGAAGATTTATATAGATAACGAATAGACCAGATTTTGACGTGCTTATAGGAAATTTAAAGGTGCGGAATTTCTCAAAATGCACGTGATAAGGAAGAATGTATAAAGCGTGTAAAATACAACGCTTCTTGTAACATTTGGTAAACGAAACAATTTCCTAATAAACTTCTAGGCTCTTAATTATTTTCTGCAAAGTGTGAATTTGCATAAAAAAACGACGATCTAATAACGAATAACTGGTAAAATATTCATGCCAGAGTGTAGAGTCTTGTTGGACTGGCGGAAAACTCCTAACGATACGTAGAATTCAGTGGATAGAAACAAACACCCGCTGCCAGGGTAATTAGCTTGTTAATACGATTGTTCGCTTCGAAGCTTCGATTAAAAAATGGAAATTGTTTACTATCGGGAATATAGAAAAAAAAGAAAGTATCTGTGTTCATTTATGAGAAAATTATATTCGCCCGAGATGTGGGGTAGAAGCAGGGGGGAAAAAGATACAAGAGCGAAAAAATGGTCGGTAGAGGGGAATAATGGCCAAACGACGTTATTAATTAATCTAATGAACGGAACAATTCGAGCGACACGTTGACACGACTGGCTCGCTTCCCAGGATAAACGATATTTTTTTTTTTATTTTTTCCAGCAAAATAAACTCTCCAGGCTGGAGCATAAAAAGCAGAAAGGAATAAAACAAACTGCGTAATCGTTTTCATCGGGACCGCGAACAATGAAGAGACGCGGCAACGGGGAAACGGGAAATAATCTGAAATTTATGAAGCGTGGAATAAACGTGGTATCTGTTTTTTCTAGTAACGTTATAAAATTCAATGATACGCACGGAAACGGGATACGTCACTAACGAACATCTCGCAGTTAAAACAAAAAATGTGCATCCTCTGGCGATTCGCTTTCCTGACGAAGGCTTGCTTCGCAGTCCAGCCTCGCCATCGATTTATTCATCGCGCATACGTGATCGCGGAGATAAACAACCGAATCGATGAATATTCGAGCAAGTATTCGCATCCACCGATATCCCGATCGAAGTCCAAGGATCCTCCGACTAATCTTTATTTTCCTTTGCTCCTTTTCTATCGAGAAGCTCATTGTTTCTTGTTGGTTGCTTCCAGATCGCTTATTTTTATCTTTTCTTATCTGTACCAACGCTGGCATCGATTGATTCCTCAACTCGAATCCCACGCGGTGCTAGACAAAGTGTTGCGACGCTATCGCGTGGAAAATGGTAGCGTTTCCAATTATCGAAAATTCAAAAGTTAAATAACTTCGATCTATTTGATGCAATGCTCCCAAGGTTCTGCGACTAAGATCCAAATTCCCCTTTCGATAGGTTTCCGCGTAACAACCGCGAACAACTTCCGGCGTACGGGCCATACCTCCCGTGGTTTTCGCTAATTTTGCAACTAATTAAGTCACTCTGGAACTCGATAGGATTAAGGGTGGCAGCGTGTGCGACAGATGGTAGAAGGGGTCAGAGTACCCTTTGAAAAGCAAATTTTAACCAACCAGACGGAGAAACCGCAACCACAGTGCCGTTTTGTCGGATAGCTTGACAAATTGAAAACGCATGCTGAAAACGCCGACTTTTTCCCGGCGTCGTCCGCGTGATCGCCGCGGCGTCCTTCCACGCCGGGAAAACTATCGTTCGTCTACCTCGAAAATGGTTGAAATCGAAGAATCGGTTCGATTCCGGGCCGTATTAATGCGTACGGGCACGTAAAAACGAAATTACACGGACGGTCCTCATGAATTTTAATGACGGTCTGTGATCCTGAATCGCAATGCCCGACGGTGTACACACCGGCCATTTGAATAACGTTTATGTCGTCGATTATACGTGTGTCTACGAGCTTTAATAGGTTCGCGGCAGCGTTTCTCAAACTGGAGCACGTGATTCGCCTGTGTACACGAGAATTTTTTGGAGCGACTGTTGTACACGACGATGCTTTGCTTTTGCATTAAATGTATTCGCTTGTAGAATAATTCAGAGAGAAACGGACCACCCTTTTTAACGATCGAATTATCTGTCTATAAATTAAATTATCTATTTACAAATAATACGGTAAACTTTTATTCAGTCGTGGTATAGTCCGTTTATTTCCCATTTCAATGAAAATCGTACAACTTTTGCGAAAAATTGTAAAATGATTCAACCAGTTTATGACTTCCTGTGGTATTTCTCAATTGATATTTTTACGACGTAAAGCAAAGTATATAAATAAAATGTACAGCGATCGAATTGACATATTCGTCATTCGAAAGTTATCGACGATATTTGACAACTATTTTTCATACGTACTCGCTGACACACCGATCCCAGCGAGCAAACTCTATCGTTCGAGCCTGTCGTTCACTGTGGAAAGTTCTACCTTTCTCCAAGCGCCTAATGATTCTCTGAAATTTCTGTTCCTGGGCTCCTTACATCAAGATTTCGTTAATCCTCTTTGCGACTGGAAATCGTCGACGCCGCGAAGTTTGCCAGACCAAGGGATTGAATTACGAACGCTTGTAATCGAAAGTTCTTCGAGCTGAAAAATTATATTCCATTAAACAGCAGGCTGCCTCTTCCGGGAATGAGCTTTAACGATACCATTGGCAGAACAACGTGGTGTTTCGTTGTTCTCAAACTCGATCTCAATTAAAGCTCCGGTACTTGGAAATGAGGAAGTTGAATAGAACGATGACGTTAATCCTTCCACGTTCAACTTCCAACTAGGAGCATTCCAAGTTCAATCCTTCCGTCCCTACTTAACCATCGAAGGCTGCACTTCCGACACAGGATTTAAAGTTTGTTACACGCGACAGGATCAACGAAATATATCGTCTTAAAAATATCTGTTGATGGTCGTTAAAGTGGCGCGACTCGGACCGATGATTGTCACGAAAGAGGTAAAGTCTCGAAACTTGATCTATCACCGTGACGTATCAGCAGACGTGCAAACAGCTTTCTACTCGCAGACAAACGACATTCTTCTACGCTTTATTTCCACTACGTTACGCGAAACATTTGTTCGGAATGACGTCTTGTATATTGGTCAACGAACGCTTTCTAACTCCGTGGACGTGAAAGTGCTTTAGCGATTTTTGAAAAATGCAGATCGTCTAGTAGAATCATCGTAGAATTATAGTTTAACGAAATATCTCGTATTACAAAAATTATTGTAACGGAAATATCAAGTTTTGAGAATTTGAAAGGAACGTTTAGCTTTCGGATTTAGAAATTTTATAAATTCTGTTCGTTCGGTCAGGAGTAATCCAAAAATCTCTATAAAAATTAAAAACCTTCAATATGAATTTCAAATCCCTAAAATAAATCAAAGAGTTTGTGCATTTTTGTTGCGAGTTATTCGCTAAAACATTTCGAATAGTGGCATTCTCATCTGTGAAAGATATTCAAATGCTCTGGAACACATTAAAGCCTTTCTGCGCAAAGAAGAAAAAAGAGACGAACGCTCTTCGGAATCATCGTCCGTATTCTAAGAATCCTACCGCTGCTACCTGTGTTGTCGAATTCTTGATAAAACGAGAACTTATAGTCGACGCCTCGGCTCAACCTGAGATGAGAAACGCCTTCCTGTTTTCGCGCACGAGTTCCGCAAAGAAGCTACGTGCCCGGCATGCCGAGCACGGCTTTTATATTTTATTATGCTTTACGATATGTTCTTATCTTATTTCGTCCACGTGTCGAGTACGAATTCACGCCGGGGAATTTTTATCGACGTCGATCAATGAGAAACTCGTGGCGGCATGGGATCCAGAAAATCTCGATTGCCCGATTCGCTTTTTGATTTTGCTATTTTTTCTTCTTCCGTGAAATAAAAATACCAACGTTTCGTGCGGCTTGTATATCGGCTTTGAAACTAGCAGCAGCGGAAATTTTGAATACGTCAGACCCAAACGCGAATCAGTAGCTTTGTCGACGGACGCGTTCATTGACCATAAATTCGCTGTCTCGTGTAAATTTCACCATTTCGTCGGAAGGGTTGCTGTTAACGATCCCTATAACCGTTTAGTCCGGTCCTCCACGTTCGCCACAGACTGACCGATGTGTTTCATAAAAAGAAAAAAGGAAAAACCGTCGATATTCGCGTATCAAGGACGATGCGTTTAATTGCCGTACTCTGTCAATTAACTGTCCGTTATTTCGTTAATTAACTCCACGTTGATCAAAGAACCCAGTAACTTCACGGCAAAGCTGGAGCAAACACGCGATGGTCGGAATCCGATAATGTCGTTAAATATATCTTTCCTGTTTTCTGTTACAGGTCGAACACACGACTCTACCTATACGCTGTACAGATTAGGAGAAAGGCTTTCTAGTGGAATAAGATTGTACGTGGAAACGGGAAGAACGGATGGAATGGACGCGGATGGAGACTCGCCAAACAGTCTTCACTCGTTCACGGGCCCTCCAGTGCCACAAGGAGAGGGAACAAGTATCGCGAGAGCATTTTTGGATGGAAATCACACTCTAATAAGCATCATGGCTCGTATAAACCCCAGCCCCGACTGGTTCGTTGGGGTCGATTCCTTCCAACTGTGCGTCGAGGGTAATTGGGTCGACACAGTAACCGTTGAGGTAATTATCGTCGACAGGGATCATTGATTTCGACATGTACAGTAGAAATATATCGGCTTGCTTTCTCCACAACGGCCAGCCAACAATTTCAATCGGACGCGCTTTAATAACGACGGCTCGAATTAGGCCGCGCGCAACATATGGAAAATTACATCGAAGCCTCGGCCGGATTTTGCATTCATCCTCGTCGAAGCACTGGTCTATCGAACAAAAGCTAGCCTTTTTAACTTTTTTACCATTCGGATACTGGATGCGCCGTATTAGCGATCTTTCGTTCGTTAAAGCGACTGGTAGTTTGGCTGCCAAAAGGTTTCGAGAGAGAAAAAAAATAAGATGATCGTGAGCACGATGAAGGCTGGACTATCGGAGAAAAAAAATATATAGGTCGCGTTCCATTTCAACAGCGAGGAATTCCGACCGATCCGAAGCATACGGCTCCTCTGTGCCATCTCATTAAAATCCAGCAGAGGCCCATTGAAAGGCCGACTCATCGTCTATGTTCGTCTCTCTTTTTTCAGCTGGATCCGCTGGACGGTGGAACCGATAACGGGTTCACATTCACGGCTGCCAACTGGCCGACGCAACCCCAAGGAATCGCCTACAGGATCACGTCACGGTACCCGGCACATCCCGCGGGAAGCTTTTATTATCCGAATCTACCTCGTCTACCACCGATAGCCACCCTCACCTTCACCAAGGTAACTGGCCGCTTTCTTTCGTGAATGCGATCATTATCGTTCGATCGGTTACTTGGCAATGGGTTTTGGTCGATTGTTGTATTCAACTGGAGGGAATATGTGCCATTTAACTTTAGAATAACGTGTCGCTAACGCGTACTATATACAGGGTGGTTGGTAACTGGCGGTACAAGCGGAAAGGGGGTGATTCTACGCGAAAAAAGAAGTCGAAAATATAGAATAAAAATTTTTCACGTCTCGTTATAACGGATCTCACTGTAGATCGTTGTCTCGATGGAAAAATTAAAAAAAAAATTTTTTGTTCTATATTTTCGACTTCTTTTTTCGCGTAGAATCACCCCCTTTCCGCTTGTACCACCAGTTACCAACCACCCTGTATATTACGATTTATTTTAATACGACGACTAGTCGAAATATTTCGACGATCTCTGCGAAGTGTTTGCTTGCGATAAATATGATATAACTTCTGTATACATTTTCAGATTCGCTTGAAATTTTTATCATATTGATCGAGTTTCGAGCCATTCTCTGTATAAAAAATGTCTACAAGGGTCAATTAGATATAAATCGGAACTTTTTACTTCGGTAGAATGCTTTAAAAAGAACAATCGAGTTACTTTTCTATATATGTTCCGTTTCTCTCTATATACTTTTGCCAGCGGATTGCTCATTTTTTTATACTATTTTCGTAGAAAGTAGAGGGCTGAGTCAGAAGCTAATTGCGCACAAATTGCTCTACTTCTTCGTTGCTGTTGGAACATTGTGCTCCTAATGCCTCTTTAAGTGGCCGTGATTCTGCGGAATTTTAACTGCTTGCGAACGATGGAAACCACGCTTCTATAACTAATGTTAACTTTCGAGCAAATTTCGTCGTTTGTTATGCGTCGATCATGCTCGATCAGTTCCCGAACAGCTTCGACGTTCGCTCACGTTACACTTATCTTGGATGCCATGTGTTTTAAACGTCCATCGACGTCCACTAGAAAATGATTTATACCACGCAAACGCTTGGATTCCTGATAATTTTTCATCCCCAAACAGTCAGTCGCCACCTATGCAAAATTTCAATGGGTTTTGTGACCTGAATGGTTAAAAATTTAAATAATCGTGCGTTGTCACAAACGGAAGCCGGTACTGCTTTCTCGTTCATCGCGTTATCTATCGAAGAAACGATAAGTAGAACACCGCGTCTTCAAGCCACGTCTATTTAAACTCCCACGCAATGTCCATCTGAATAAACGACACTATGAAGACGCTATGTACCACGCTTAGTCCGGTTAATATTTGACCGATCCTCGTGTAAGTGTTTAAATACTTTCACGAGCCACTGCATATCTCGTTAATATACTTGGAGAAAAATGAATACCTTTAAAAAGTTATCTCTTATACTTGAACCGGTAAATTTGATATATAAACGTGGTCTGTGTTATACGGGTCATATCTCCTGCATCATCTATCTTACTTAAACCGTTGTTGCGTGGTTTCCACTAATTCATCGTGCGGAACTTTTCTACCTATGCGTCCGTATGCTTCTCTGTCACGAAAATTCCTAACTCGCCAAAGCCTCGACATCACCATTGTTAATCTAGCAAAAGAGGCTGGAACTGGAAACCTCGTCGATATTTATTTGCTACGGCCTCGTCGAGATTCTCGGCAACTTCTGCTCACTGGCCAGCTGCTACTTCCGCGAATTTCAGCCATCCGGAAGAAACTTCTTTTTCCTCTTGGTGACTTCATCTCGAGGAGGACTCGATTCTCTTGCGCCACGATGTTCGAACGAAAAGCGACAGCGGCGGTAACGAGATTCGAGAGACAGCGACTCGTGTTAAACTTGCTAATTATGTCTTCCCGACTTCCTGTCCTCCTTTCTCTCCAACTTCCTTTTTGGTCGTGACTGCTGCTCGCCCATTCGCATCCCTACCTCGTAGGATCTTCGTCTCAGCTAGTGACAAGTCGCTTTCACCATCGCGACAGTCGCTGTCCCCTGTCCTCCGTTCATGCGATTCCTCTTACCGAGGAGGAAAGCCTGACCCGCTTACCGTATAATTATCAAACTTTCCTCGCTAATCCCATAGACCCGTCGCTATTCCTCGCCATTTTTCCACTCCCTTCCATCCCATTCTCTACTTGCCACCTTCGCGTAATCCAGGCTAACTTGTTTCCTGGAAGATGCCTCGTCAGCTGTTTCAACGAGCATCTGCTCCAACAATTTGTCCGGTTTCTCGAAATGTGCGCAGAAAATACATATTCGTGGGCGAGATCTTTCTTCCGCCCTCTATCTTCTTGGCACGATCTTCTTTTGGACGAATCGGGCAATTTTTAAAAATTTTCCTGGGCATGTAGAACTCCGTTACTTTGTAATTAATCGTATCGGAATTTACCCGTTTCGAGTTACCAATGTTCGCGATGGTTTTGATTTTCAACTTTTGAAATTTGATCGGTAACTTGTGACTCGTATTTCGTTACGTTACATTGCCATGCACTTTTCTATTTAATTATCATTTTATTCCAATGTCGAAACCAACCTAGTTTAATTACCTTGTCTCCTTTTTTCTTCTAAAGGTAACACAATTAAAATATTCATACGTAACTAGACGCTACCTTATCTAGAATACTTTCTACAATCTTGCGTACTATGCGTGTTCTGTGTGATTTCGCACGTTTAAATGCCCCATAAAAGTATAAACATCCGCAGCCTCTGGATAACTCGACTACCACGAATCTGCCTGTATCGAGGGTAGCTTACCTGGATTATACGATACACCTATGCTCATTAGCAAAGATACTGTGTTCCATTGCCTATAAAATTCTCCGTTAACGCGTAACTCACCCTGCCAGCTAATGCGATCTACCTCGACCTGTTTTTCGTTTGTACGTGTGTTTTAACCAACCGTGGTAAATTCAACGGACGTCGATGCTGGTCGTATCATTTTTCAGAAAACCGGTTCGACGTCCTATCGGGCACTTTTTCACAGCGAACCGCGGTTTGTCGGCCAACGATGTCACCAGTCGCCGGCGCCACGACGTAATTTACAGCTGATTAAGCTTGGCCGCGCTCTTTCCGCCACTCTACCAGACAGACAATCATTTCGCGCGTTTATCGAGCCTGTACGCAATCACCGAACCGTACAACGTTAATTCACCGCTCTTTTGCCTGTAATTCGCGGCCACCATTACGGTTAATGGGCAACGACGACGCGTACTCTGTGTTACGACGATAGAAAAAAAGAGGAAGAGAGAAAAAAGAAATAGAACGACCGGAGAAACGGTTCCATTACGACCGAGCATCTTAGGTACTCCATTAAGCTGGAAATTGGAACGCGCAGCGTAATGTTCGCCCCGTATCGCGACGACCTCCATTGCCGTGTACCGATTCCTAGGATCGATAATGTTTATGTCCTCGGACAGGATGGAAAACGCGCCACTCTGTGCCGGTTCGATTGGTCGGCGAATACTCTGCAACGATTACGAATCGTTGTATAAATCCGCGTCGTCTGTGCTGATTGAAACGTGGAAGAAGATGAGTGGAACAGCTGGCAGTTGCTAAATTATTTCCGAACGAAATTGAAAGAACGTACGGGATTAACGAAACCTTCCGCGTTATTTCATATTTTCATGCATCTCAGTAGAGACGTATACATACGACGTACTATAAATCGTTGGAATCGTACTTTGCAAGCTCGCAGTGTAGTCGTTAAACTCTTTCGCTGAAATAACCGAATATTGTCGGGAAAGATATTCAACGAGTAAAATACACGTGTTCCGTGCATATTTTAATTTCTTTCATCGAATCTACTCGTCTAAACGCGGACACCGAAAACGAAGAAGAAAGATCACGAGTGGCGAAAACAATCGGTGAATTCGTATCACGCGTACTTTCCTCGGAAAGTTCGTATAAATAATCTTATTAAAGTTGTTCTACTCGTTTCGAAAAATATCACGTGCCTGCGAAGTTTGAATTCAGCTGTTTAAAATACCTCGTAGAAAGGATAATTGGAGATTTTGCCTAATGTTCGCGCGGATTCATTCTCCATGACCCAGTTGCTGGGACGCGTGTGTACAACGTTCTGAATATTAATATCGTAAGAGCTGGCGGCATAAATAGCGAGCATCGTGGTTGAGAATCAGCCGCGATACGCTCAGGGACCGTGGATTCGGCCGAGAAAACCTGCGTTATCATTTATGCCAATTAAGTTGGCTCGGTGTAATGCGACGATATTAGCCTAACAAAGTGGCCATAGTCGCTCGCGCGTTTGTTTTCTCTCGTGCCGTTTAATGCCTCGGACGGAATATTAAAGTGGCGTTCGCGGGAACTGGAGAACATCGGAAACACAGTTACGGCACATTAGTATTAGAGGATTGCCAGCTCTCCGCGCTGTTTTCTCCTCCGTTCTCTATTTATTATTCGTACAGTCTCGTTTGTTACACAGCCTGCACTCTGCGACTATTTAATTCGGCGCTGCGTAGAATCGTCAAAAGTAAATAATAATTTGCCAACGTGTTTGAACAGAACTTGGTGTTTGTTCGTCGAGTAAAGGGCGGTCTAACGAAATTAATCCCCTGGCTTGTAATTTTTTTTCCGTATATACAACAGCGAGCGCATTAATAGCACGAGTTCTTATACCAAGTTTAATTTAGTTTAAAATTCCTATAGTCTTGTTTCTTATCCGTTTCCTTTCGTTCCTACGTTTCTAGCGTTATTTTATTTATGCTTAGGATACGGGGAAATAGAAGAACTTTACGAATAGAATAGAAGCTTTACGTTGTTTTTCAAAATCTTAAATAAATTCGTTGTAAGATGTTCGAGTATGTAACTCGAATCACAACGAGTCGGGTTACAAGCTCGATATAAGTACAGATCATCCTGATAACCTTTGATTCGTAATCCACGTCACGAGTTTATCTCGGTGTTCTAACGCGAGGGATGAAAAATCGAAGAGTTTAAATTAAGCAAGCACTCGATAACGCATCGAACATGTCGATCGTTGCCGATTATAATTGTTCCCCGGAGTACTGGCTGGTACCTCGCGAGGCTCGTTATCGTTCGTAACCAGTGAGTTAGTATCACCGGTGGAAGATAAAGGGAGAGAGTTAGTTGGCAAAGCGGCGCCGACCGGATTATCCCAAGTTGGCTGAAAGCAATAGGGCTTGGTTAACCGTGACACGAACGCATACAGCCGCATATTTCGATGTTCGCGCGTACTTTACGTAATTACCAACTATTCATAGCCGGTCGATTATCTCGGCTGTTCTCGATTACTCCCTTCTGCTACGGAGTAATTTGTCTCCTCAGCACGGGGGATTCGAGGGACGAGATCAGGCTGCGAATTAATTCGAATCGACTCTCTCCACTAACCTCTCTTGCCCCGTGAATACCTGTTAATTATGAATGCCCGAGAGAAACTTTCGTCTACCTGTGCTTTCGCAACGAAAGAACACGTCGTAGGTGCTCGAGAATTTTCTCGTTGCGTCGAACCACGTTCCTGTAGAACGTTCGTAACTTCGACGCTCGTGTTAACAAACCAACCAGGAACAGTCTTCGTCGACTAATTTGAATTAAAGAAGAGTTATGGACAAAGGCGGGGCGAATATATACGAGGGTGGATTATTCGGATTAAGGCCGAGGCAATTGGGATAATCGTTAGCGACCCCCGTGGCCAATTCGACTCTGGTATCCCAGTGTCAACGCGATGCTGTCGAGATAAGCAACGTTGTTTCGAAGATGAACGCGAGAGAGGACAGCGACTCGGCTCGCCCCTAGAATCTCGATGCGGCTGTTTATCGACGAGACTGTTTGTTCGACGCGTATCGCAATCGTGAAGTCTGTTCCACAAAGATAAGCGTATCGATGCTTCTCGTCTTCCGACTATCAATCCATATCCGTCCGCGAAGATCCTTCGACGTCCTCGATCCCGATTCACCTTTCCATTTTGGCATCTTCCCAACTTTTCGCTCACAATTTTCCTCGCACGATCTGCCCCGAACGATCGTATCCAGCTAAGAAGAAATGCTCGGACCATCGTGTCCGCTTTCGATCGACCAGCTTCCGATCGATTCGACTAAAAGGATGCGCGCAACCAGAAAATAAAAAAGGGTTCAAACGATATTTTTCCCTCGGCCGCGTAATACCGGACGAGATGTTTTGTTCCGGTCAAAGTGTTCCTCGCTCGAAACCCCACGGGGATTCGATTCCAGCGAGGAGAAAGCGCGTGCACAAGAGTAGATAGAACTAGGAGACGAGCCAGAAGATAGAGCAACATTTCATTCGGTAAAATTAAATGGTTTTTGATGTAATGTACAGCGCTGCGAATGATCGCACAGTGCTTGTAGAAAGAAAAGACTGTAAGTGGCAAGAAACAAGTTTTCCAGAAGGAAGAGCAAACTTACGCGTCGATGTAATCGAAATTGATGAAAAAGAAAAATTTATGTGTAGAAAATTTGCCATCTCTCGGTTGCAAAGGAAACACAATGTTCAGCTCGTTTGGATGGATGACACAGCTGCGATCGGGAGAGACAACTTATACAAAATATTATTGAACTTAAAAAAGGAATACGATCGCCGTAGGCGGAGGTTATCCAAAGGAAACTTTGAATAACATACAACACGCAGATTTTTATATTTGAAAAGGAAGGTTACACCATTTCATAACTAAAAATGCAGCGTTACCTCTTGGTCTTAGCCGATAGTGTAGCCTGATTTGGTCACGTGCAACAATCTGTATACACGTGTGCGTGCATGTGAAAGAGCAGAGGATATGAAGCATAGTAGGTATTCCGAGCACGCAATTTTGAAGTAAACAGCGACGTTCTCGCGTCGAAAGAGTCTCGACTTGGGTGCTTTTCGAGGGCCGTGAAAGGGCTCGTTATTATTTCGCCTTCTCGCATAGGTACGTAAATAAGCAGGTATATTAGATTTGGCCGGGTGAATGGCAGGAAAAGTGTGTGCCTCGCGTGAAAATATCGGAGCACCGCCCATCCTCAGCGAGAATCTTATTTTCCAGGCCAATTTCCGAAGAATTCCATCGATGGTGAATATAATAAAAGGCGGCTAAGAACGCGTACGCTATATTCTCGAGGAGCTTCAGCGACGTATCCGTGAATAATGAGTCGTCGCGTCGTTGAAATCTTACATCGAACAGACTCAAGTAGATATCTCGTCGAAATACGAATTTCCTTCGCAGAGAGAATCGAACGCATCCAGAGAGTCGTGTTCCATCTCGTAATCGAACACGTTCTATCTAGGTGAAAAAAACATTCGGACGAAAAGCGAAGAAACTTGGGTGTTCCTCGGCAAGCTCGTTCAAACGGGATCTAAGCGCTATCAAAAGATCGCTCGTCATTTCGAGAACTAACTGGAAAGTTGCACGAGATGCCGGATCTATCCGAGAAGAATTAAGATTTCTCATAGCTGTAGAGCGATTTTTCAAAGAAGACGGATGAAACTGCGGATCGTGATAGAAATATCCTGCACGAAGGAAATAAAATGCATCTTCGTAATAACACCGAAAATCGATGAACTGCGGATTTTTATGCACGTTAAAAATCTAAGACCTGAATGTCGATTTGTTTTACCTGCCAAATATTACAGCGACTACTGCTTTATTTTGGTTTTGTTTCGTATAGTCTCGCGTATTATGTGCTTTCTGTACATTTTTTCATATTTCACGATAATCGTTTAATATCGAATATGTATTACAAATTGTAAACTCGTGTCAATGAAAATCGTGTCCGTTCCAAGAAACGATGATAATTCCGACGATGCTAATTACTTGACGATAGTTGATAATAATCGATCAACTAACAGAAACAAAGATAATTTATCTTTCTATCGAAAGGAAGGTTAACCTTTGGAACGATCGATCGATGGGAAGATGGAGATGTGGAAAAAATTCGCGGGAAGAAAGTTGGTTCGGCTGAGGTATAAAGAAAGATGAAATCTCAATTCCCATGGAGGCGGTGCTCGAAGGTGGAAAACGGGTACGCAAGAAGCCGAAAGAGGGTGCAGTGACAGAGGACCGCGAACTCCCTTCCGTTCACCACCACTATTTCAAACTGCGGCGGAAACGTAAGAATTTATAACTGGTGACACGTTATGGGCTTCTCCCCCGCGAAACCCGGTCAAAGATTTATTTCCCGCGGCCGCTTTTTCATCCACTGCCGACGCTTTCCAACCGGTTGGAAAGTCAGTGCGCCGCGACTTTCTTTCGTCGCCAGGTGGAGAGGCGGGCGTAGAAAATGCATTTCACCGCTCCTTTCTACCACCGTAGACAAACGCGAAATATCCTCGTGAAAGTATTTCTTCTGCTTTTTTAGAAGGTTGCTTGAAAAGAGTTCTGAAACGACCAATACAATCTCTCGATACGAATATTCACTGGCACGACGAAAGTATTGCAACTTACTTGTAGAAATCTTTTACGAATACGTCGCGTGTTTTATACGAAACATTTTGACATTTTATTACGTTGGTGAAGTTTCAAACAAATGTGAAAGTGTACGTGGAAGGTACAGGTTAGTTAGCGTAAGCGTATGTACTCGAACGATGGAATAATCCGTGGTGTGTCTCGATCTTCGATGTCTTGTAACGTTTGTAATATATCGATGAAAAATTTCTGCCACAACGGGATTCTTTCGCGAGCCTATGCATAAAGTGAAAGATTCGACAAAGAACGAAAATGAGACGAAGAATCTTACGAAAGAAAGGTATCGAACACAAAGGGATACTTGTGATTAATAAACGACGATAAATATTTCATAAGCACGCGGTCGTTTTCGAGGGGATCAAAGGGCTCCTCCCTTGAAAATTCGAGATTCGTCGCAATATTCGCAAAGACACGCTTTCACGACACGTCCTCCTTCTCTCGTTAAAGTTTGAGGACGAAAGAGTTCGTGGTTTTATTACCAAGGGCTAGAAGTAATCTCGTCGTGTCTCAGAGTGTCGTAATTTGACTTATTATATCTGTCGTTTCCCGACATTTTAACCTAACGTCTTGTCGCTGAAGAGCTTTCGTTTACCTGAACACCGTCGTGTTATACAACTTCGACTACAAAATTTACGAACACTCGGTATACTCCGTCGACATTAAAAAAATGAAAGTTCCAAGTTGCGTCGTTAACGATATTAAAAATTTCCAAAAGTAGAACGCTAGTTCTAGGAGTCTACTGCTGTGTCTGACCATGTGCGCTCCTCTACTACTTAACCGTACCGCAGCGACTAAATTCCTTTCGCTTTAAAATTACAGTGGAATCGGAACGATTGAAGTCAGACCTCGACCACATTTTTTTTCTCTCTGCGTTTCGTAAATTTTGATTTTCTAAAAACCAGCGTACGATCATCGCGACATAGCAGCGCGTGATATCCAGTTTATTATATTTAGAAACCACGGAAACGTATTGATGCGTTTCGCCCCTTGTGGAATTTCACATTCACACGAGCTTGTGAAATACGAGCGGGACAACTCGCGTAACTCTAACGGAGAAAAAATTTGTGGAATCAGCAGAATGTTGTTCTATTTCGTTGGATACTACGGTTCGTAAAGAGCGAAACGTATGTATCCCACGGAGTTGAGGCTTCGAAACCCCGGAAATCGGAATAGCGAGCCGACGTGTATCCACAGGAGCTTTTTATCGTTCAGCTGCAGCTGTACCGCTCGCAACGCCGGAACAAACTGTTAAAAGTTTGCTTCGTTTTGCAACGAACTGCAGTCCGGCCGACAAACACTGTTCTATTCTTTCGCGAGTCGTTGTTTTGCTTTTCCACGGTATCGATTAATCCGATCAGTCGCCCTTTATTCGAAAAACGGAAATGGAATACCATTTCGCTCGCGTCTTTTAACGATAAGCAGCGTTAATTATATTTAGTCTCGCTGATAGCTTCTACAATGACAAAATTTGTTCCATCGTAACGAATCGGCGAGCAAAGAAATTATTGTAAAATTCACGTTTAATCAGCGAGCAGACCGACGAGTTCATCAAACCGTAAATGTAGAACTTCGAAAGCCAATCCTCCTAATATCGATGAACGCCTGAAATCGCGTTTTAAATCCGACTGGATCCGGGATAATCTCCCGACGAACGCGATTCGCGGAAAATTTCTTCAATGGCAAAAATTTCGTACCATCTAATATTTTCAGATTAATAAACCATCGCACAAAGTAACTTGGCTCGTCAATTACTCGTGATTAAACGCGTCAGACTTCCGATTCCTCGTCGATCGCGCGTTGTCGTCGATGTCTTTGATTCTCGGTGGATCGATACCAAACCCTACAAATTAACAAAGTCTTGTCGAATTAGTCGTATAACATAATTATAACGAGCTCCAAGTGCCCTCGATCGAACCACTTACGAGAACACCTGAGACTACTTCAAATAATAATGTTCTCGTTAAAAGTCAAAGTAACCGATCCATTCGTCCCACTAGACGAGACTAGTTCATTCTAAATATCAAAGTCTAGCAATTTCTTGTACAAAGATCGACAGACTTTTTCATCTCTAATCTCGTCTTTCTTTCGATTCTATCGATTTAACCAAAAGAAGATTCACATAAATTTCTCTTCCCACTCTCATCGAATTTTATTTACAAATATCAAAACCAAATTCTTTTTGGCATTTAATATCGACATTCACAGCCTGTCCACTCTATCGCTAGCTACAGCATTTTCAAAACGAAATATGAAAAGCCAACTTTTTTAGCTATTTAATTAGCAGCAATCTCTCGATCGACTTCTATCGCTAATTTCACCTTCTTTCCAATTCCATCGGCCTGACCCGGCACAAAATTTGGTCATTTTTCCTGGCACTCGTGTTGCGGCTTCTTCATTGACCATATCGCTGTCCCCGTCTCTATCGCATGGACAGGCCGAGTCTGCCCCGGCATTGGTTTGTCACGCTTGTCCGATTATCGACGGATTAACCAGCGGCTCGCGGTGGTCGGTGGTGATGCAAGCGATGCGGTCGGCCACCTATACGTGCCTCTTGCCAACGTAAAACGACCGGCCCGTGGCTCAACGGTAATTATAAAATCGCGATAATCAAGCGAACGATCGGTACTTTAATTACTCGTGGCCGCATAGCCGTGCTCGTTTTCATACCCTTCTTCCGGTTTATCAGAGAATTCAAAGTCAAGTGGAATCGGTTGGGACTGGAAAACGTTCCGGAGAGACGGCCAGACGAGGAGAGAAAGGATCGCTGAAAATTTCATTCGGCAATCGGAACGTTGATTAAATCACACGATCGACTTTCCATCGGATCTCGGAGCTATTTTCCGCCGTATTTTCTACCGATCGAGTCTCGCACAGGAGAAAAAGTCTCAAGACCGCGTTACACGATGGGGCGTTTTTCTGCTAGTCGAGCAGAAATCGAGTTACGCCGCGCAGTCTGCCTTATGAAGGTATCGATATCAATAACAGGATAATCGAATTCCTTCGCTCTGTCGAGCTCGTCCTGAAACGAAATCCTGCTCGTCGTCGGTTTAAACGTTGCCGGGAGATCCTGCTGGAATTGATTAGCCGCTATAGCGAAATTGATCAACGATGCACGGCCTCGAAGGAAGGTAATCCGCAGTTTGTTCACCGTGGAACGCGAACGCTAACGCGATAATCCGAAGAAATATCGATCGTTCGTCGGCGGGGCATAGCCGGTAAAATATCATCGAGCCAATAGCGGCGTGCACACGGACTGAGGATAAAACGAAGCGGGCACGTTTAACGCCCGGGCCACCGGGCTTCTAATTACAGGCTGAGCGGAAAAGTTTCGGTGTAAAATTAAGTTGGCGGTTTACGAGGTGCTCGTGGAAACTATTCGACGTGTAACGGGCTAATAAAGATGAGCATTCGAGAGAAAAGAAGTCTCGCGGAGGAGAAGTTCCAGCGTTCGCGCTGGACCCAGTATCGATTTGTCGCGGTACTAAAACACGTGGCTGAACCTGGCCGTGTTGCTGCGGCACAGCGAGCTAGTTTAAACGAGAGTAACAACGAAACGCAATTCCGCGGATGCACCTTCGCGCAAATGTTTGCCCTTCGCGCTTATGCATTCGTAATCGAGTATTACGAACTGCCACCTTTCGCACGCTAACGAAGGCAACGCGAGAAACGATCTTGTAAAATTGATCTGGCGAGCAAACTGCTTTCAAAAGGCTGGCTAATTATGCAGCAAGGTTGTAGCTTGATAACAAAACGTGACACGGGTTTCTTTGTGTTTTTGAATAATTGTGCACACTTGAATTTGGTGCGAAATTGCATAAAGTATGATATTCTTTTAAAAGAATGTGATTAGACGGACGTGAGCTTCCCCGTTCTCTAGTCTTCCTAACAGAACATCATCCCTGAATTTGTCCTCGATGGTCACCGATAATCCATCACTTTATTAATCCGTTAATCGAATACTATGTAACACGCGATAACGTTAACCCGATAATCGAGATTCTACCGTATCGTTGTTTATAGCGTCGATGATCAAAGTTGCTAAAGGTTGCATCGATTTGTCAATTGGTTATTCCGCAAATACTATCATCCTCGGTTGGACATTACCCTTCCCGTGCTATAATACTGCAGCGACAACAGCAATAACATCTCCGCCTCGTCTTATCTTAATAAAATCCAGGAAATAACGAGATTGCAGGGGGCAAGAGTAAAGGATGTCGTGGCTCATTAACACAGACGATAATAACGCGACCAGTAAATCTTGTCGCGTGTAGCCCACAAAAAAGAATCGACTTAATACACACTCTCCGCTGCGGTATCCCATGCGTATCTCTGGCCGTATAATTGCACGTCGCAGACCCCTCTATTCCAGTGAAATAGGTAGGGATTTCGCGAACACTCTGCACCACCATGGCAATCTGTAAATTCCCTGCGGAGGAGAGAAGAGCAGCGCGTATCGAGAGAGAGAGAGAGAGAGAGAGGGAGAGAGAGAGAGAGAGAAGTGGGGTTGGTTTTCGAGGTTCTCGATTCCCGAAAATTCAGCGACCGATGTTCGATCGGATATCGAATCGGCTGGCCGGTCGCAATTTGTCACGATTCCCTGGCCGTCGATCGTATTAACCAGCGACGGAGGCCAGCACGAGGACACCCCCCGCCAGAATTTCTAGCGCGGAAGTAAACGACACGAAATTACCGCGAATTATTAAATTACTGCGACGACTGTAGCGGTAATTATCGCTGCCAGGATTATAGATTTTACGCCGGATAAATCCGTTTAATGTCGGCCGAACGCGTGTACGCTCGCAGCATCCTGTATCCTCTGTTCCTCTCTTTACCCTCGGCGAAAAACCGTCATATCGATCGGTCAGGCTCGTTACGCGCGACAAAAACGAACGATATCTATTCCTTTTTTTTTCCCTGCGACGAGACATCGCGCGTGCACTCACGACTGCACCGTAATTCCAGCTTGCGTCCGCGTCGAGAAGCGTCCTGACGTTCTTTATTAACGGCGTAAAGAACAGTATTGCCCTGAAACCTATCTCCGGCTGCGAGTCGAAATGAATTACACGGTTCGCGTATGCTAACGTGAAACTGGACAGAGGGGCGCGATTAACGATTATTGCGAGGAACGGGTGCGAGCGAAAAGCACGAAGCGACCGATTTAACGAGATCAGAGGTTTGTATACAACGCGGCTTTCGCCTCGTTGCTCTATGCAACTATCGTATCGCGTTATGAACGAAGTAATTAACCGGCCGCGTACTCTACGATTAGCCTGACGGTTACAAAATTTTGGGAAATACAGGCCACGCGATCGCTCATCGATAACGTTACGATGTAGCTACTTTAATTAGTATGTACGTATCCAGTTCATTACGAGTTAACAAGTCGGTGAATAGCCACTCGGCTAATTGCATCGCGCCTCCTGGCGTCCCCGTTTTCTCCAACGAGACCTCTCTCCTTCGTTGTCTACGTTTTTTACGACGCGTCCCGAGAGCCTGTGATTAATTAGAACGTATTAATTATTCAAGGGCTGGCCGGATAGATTCGTACGCCTGCGTTGCGTCACTTTCGTCCTCGGATTAAAATACGGATACAGCCGACGATACATTTTCTTTTCTCTCTGCTCGCGTTTTCTTAGTATCTGATCGCGCGAACGATCGTGAATCGTGCATAATCGAAACGGTTAATTTGGATATCCATTGGAAGGCAGGCGGGAATATACACGCAGAACAGACGACGATGCGAGAATAGAAAAAAGAATAAAAAGCTCGAGGTCCCCGCGGCGGCGAGCAATTACTTTTGCAATTATTTTTAATAAACTCTCGAGAATTAATTGCGCTAACCCGCTGGGCCGGCCGTTAACGAAACACGACCGGGTCGCACAAAGCATTTCCACGCGGTCGAATGTGAGGAATTCTCTTGGTCCACACCGTTTTTCGACTCCTGCAAATTGCATTCGAACACCTGTCTATCGCGTTCACCGTTCCACTTTGGCGCGAACCAATGAAATGAAAAGAAACGGCTTGTTTATGCTTTGGTAATTGAACGGTCGTGATGAATGAGATGCGTCATTATCATGGCATCACGTGCGAGAATCCAGTTTAATGAACGAATTATCGAACCCGATTCTCAGACTCCGCTCCTATCGTGTTAATCGTAATATGCCAATTAAATATATTTATGGCCATGGTGGTATACGTAATAATAGTCGAATACAAACGCTTGTAGCGATAAATTGGTCACAGTTTCCCCTAAACGAAGGATCGTTTCTCGCTAGCGGATTTTATACAGTCGCTTTGATTTCACGTAGGTTACGAAATTCGCAAATCGTTGGTAGTTCGATTACGATGAAAGATGGCGAAATTATCGGGATAGATCGTGCAGAACGAACCGCGGATTTGGTCAGGACGGAAACCACGGCCACTAGGCTAGGTTTGCGCTGTCACGTTTCTCTCGGCGAGTCAGCTCGGGACACGTTCGCGGCACAGCTGCACGTGGATGCACTCGAAAAGAGCCTCGCAGCGAGTTATTGGTTTTGAACAAATACAATAGACGAGCGCGATTGACATAACGATACTCGATCCTCTTCTTTGCCCCCCTGGTGAACAAATTGCGAGGCAATTTACCCTACGCTGCGCTGCCGCTATCTTTCCTTTAAACATGTTAATTTACAAATAGCGAACTATGAAAATAAAATATTCCTTATTATTTATACAGACCACGTGTGATCGTTGTAAATGTATACCAGTGTTTGTATAGTATCTATCATAATCGACAAGTATATCACTTTGCTCCACGTTCGTATTTCTTACTTACGAATATATGCATTTCTTTTTTATATACGTATGTACTTATCTGTCAGAGATTTACTGCTTTGTCTGGTCAGAACGCGACTTATCTACTTTTATGTATCGCTCACAACGGATACGTACACGTATACGTGTGCATTATACGATGTGTACGCTATGAAATAGCAGGGAAGAATATGTAAAAAGCCAGATATCCATCTAGCGAACCCAAGTCATTAAGTGTTGGTGCGTTGAACTTATCGCAGGAGAAAAATCCGGTGCATTTAAATACCAGAAACACGCAGCCAGTTTTTTATTGCATCGATACATCGCGGAGTAAAAACCGTACCGATGAACGATAAACGAGCAAAACGGGAAAAAGTGAAGCAGTTGGATCGCGTACATCGGCGAATCCCGGCTCGAACATCGACAAATAAAATCGACGCTCTGCCTTGCATATACCCGAAGCATTAAATTCTTGCGAATAAAAAGATCTGCAACCGCTATTTACGTGCATTGATAATGACAAACTCGTTGATCAGTAGAACGGACTTCCAGAGAATGAAACTGACTCGCGTGTATGTTCATAATACTCGACGTGTTGTGGCGTTGCTAGTTTCACGTTGTCATTCTAATCGATCGAGCGTCGTTCAATTATTCCACCGGCATCAATGTAATTACACGGGCGGCTTCGATCGTTCGCTACCATTCTCTGTTTTCGTTATTACGGGCGGTGATCGCGTTGTTCTCGCCCGTTCTACCGAATCGACGGCGTTTCGTGAAATCGGCTCGCCCGTTGGCAAAAAAATTCAGCGAAACCTTTATCGCGGCAGATGAAACGAACAGTTGGACGTCGAACTGTTGCTTGACACGCGAGTATGGTAATAATAAGAGGAAACCAGACTAAACGAAAATTGCGGATAACCAAATGTATAAACGAATATAGGTGGAAAAAAATAAATACTGAATTTTAAAACTGCTCCGCCGCAAAATGAAGCAAGAAACGTGACTTACCGTATTCTTTCCCCGTAGTTCTCATATTGAATCCACCGTACTTCGTCAGCTTTATACCACGCTAAATCCGTGAAAAATCTGCGGAAAATGGAAACCAGGAAACCCTAGATCCGTAGTTTTGACTATAAACGAATACAGGAAGAAAAAACAAGAAAAAGTATCAAGAGCATTCGAAAGTTTCCAAATCGGATCCACCGTACTTCGTCACTTTCGCATCGCCCTAAATCCACGAAAACTCTTCGAAAAATGGAAACGAGAAAAAACATAGATTCAGAATGGGGTAAAAAAAAAAATAGAAGCATCAAAAGAATTCCAAATTGTCCAAATCTCCTTTCAAAAATACACATATAGCAAATCCATAAAATATTTCCACAAGTTCTCGAAATAATCGCGTGCCACTCCAAGGATAATCAATCTGTATAAATATTCTCCACTTGTTTCGTCAACTGACGACCAGTAATATTCCTCCCACTCTTCCTCGGTCGCTGGCCACTAAACCTTCCAAGCCTCGTCTTGCTAGCTGGCCGTGAATTCTCAGAAGCATGACGCGTAGCTTTCAACTAACAACATAATGAAAATAAGGAAACATTTATATTTCCTTATTTTAAACTACTAATGAAATAACATAATTTCATCCGCGTTTTAATTCGTTATAGTTTCTCAATTCTTTCGTTGATCCTTTCAAGTGTCTTCTACCCAGTGTCGTCTCTCAAAATCACGGAAAACCATCCAACCTATCGTATCCATAGTGTGTAAACAGGTAAAAACGCACTGTGTTATACGAAAATCTGTCATTTTCTCGTTGTATCCTTCCGTAAAGCGTTTCCAGTTGCTTTGTACTGTTTCATCGTTGGCCACTCGGTAGCCGCAGACGGACGTTATTTTCGAATCAATTATCCGCGAAAGTAATTAAACCGGCGACGCGCTCAAGCACACTATTTTCCACTGGTAATGCCGCAAAACATTCGAAATTCTCGTCGTAATGGTGAACCCGGTCCTCATAAATCTGTGGTCACCCAGGTCCACCGAGTGTCCTGCGACCGCCATTCCTCTTCGGACGAGATCCCCCTCGGCATTGCAGTCTGTCTGCAGATTCGCGTATGCACTTCCTTCGAAAACCTAACCCGCCCACGCGACTCGTTCTCTCTCTCTCTCTCTCTTTCTCCCTCTGCACGTGTTACATGTTTCCGACGCTCAACTTGCCCAGCCAAAGATACTTCCGCCTGATGGTTCGACTAATCGTCCGCCCAGCTGCTGGCCTCTACCAGATTCTATCCGAGGCAAGAACATCTATTCGACTGGATGAACTGTTGCGAATAAACAATCGTTCATAAATATGTCACCTACTGATTTCGTACGAAACGCGACAATTTATCTAAATTATGAACGAAACTACTAATCGATTAAAATGTTATATTCGTGCAAGGTTGCGGAGTAATTATTATAACAGTGGCGTAAAAAGTATAAATTATATAAATTATTAAGCTTGATATGGAGTAGCTGATACAGCTGAAAAGTTTCTGCAAGTTTCAGAAAGAAAGTTTATGCAATGACAATTTTCGTTTAATTATCAGCGACAGTGTAACCAAACGTTTATATTCGAGAGAGCCGACGAGGATTTGCATCGAAAAGGAAAAATCTCATCGACGCTCAAGCCGCATTAACCGTTCCGCCAGGCCGAAAGAAACAAAGGAAAGAATGATTTAATCCGCAGACGCAATTAAAAAAGAAAAGTTATCACGTTTTTGCCACAAACCGGTGGTATTCAAAAGGCAGAAGCCGCGAAACTTTAACGTTCTACTTCCACTTCATATTAATACGAATATTAGAATATTGCGATGTTACGAGCCAAAATTCCTTCAAAACGTAAATAGAAACATGGAGAAACAAGTATGGAGAAGCTGATGCCAAAAAATGTTGCAGAATTTTTCTTTCATAACGAATATGAAATAAGCCTAAAAAGCGATACTCTGAATTAAAAGGCTCTTTAAGATATTAAATGGAAATTCCGCGTTTTTATCTCGTGGAAATATTATGTTTCCTCCAGAGTTTGGACTAACTTTGGATCAAAGAGCTTAAAATCAAAATCAATGAGCCTAGCTAGGCGAAAGTTTTGTTGAAACTAGTTATCTGCAGCACACGATCGCACGTGCATCGACTCTATAGAGGCATATTCGTCGAATCGTTCGTCTCATTTCGACTGCATATCGCATTTTCCAGTTGGAAAACTAAAGCTCGTGACCGGTGCAAGTTCGGAATAGAAATTGTTAATGTCAGATGACCGACGAGCGTGTCCAAAAACCGAACGGGGAAATTTATGCGAGTTATTCGAGTTATTCGCAAACTAAATTTTCCACCAGCTGTTCTACCCTCCGTCCCTTGCGCTCACGTTCGTGATCGAACTTTCCGATCACAGTCGCCGCCGTTGTAACCGAATCACGAACCTTTTTTTCCTTCGGTGAAAACCTCTGCCAGAGGGGCAAAAAAAACATTTCTCGAATAATCGTGTTCGCCACGTGAGTTGTTTCGATCGATTAACTCGCCTCGATAGACCTCGGAATTGCCCGTCTATCGTGAATCATTCAATCGTCTGTACTACTGTTCCGCAGTACGCCGACACGTACTTATTTTTAACGCAATATATACGTTACCGACTGTTGAGAATTTTGGATATTAATAGCCGAAATAATGGTATAGGAACATTAAATTTACACTTAGAATTTATATCAGAATAATTATATATTTATTCGTTAAACGATTTCAAAGATATTCGTCGATACTTGCACGCGTCTCAACACTTCCATACCCGGCTGTTAACCGACTGAACAGTTTACATTCATTTGTTTTCGAAACGCCGCGACACACATACTTCCACACATTGATATTCACATACAAGTATTACTACTACGCAGCTAACCTAGTCTAGCACATAAAATTATACATATCTCAATACCGACAATGCGTAAAACGCTTTAAAAATCTATAAATGTAATGTAATGTGAAAATATATTATCCGAACGCCATAAGACGAACGACGACCGATACTAACGCATACGCTGTCACGGACGTACATAATTATACGTAGAATTCGGTGTGACGGTGGTAGTGACGGCGTTTCCCGAATACCTCGGAGACTGAGACCAAGCGGCGGTTATATGTGTAGGAAAAAGTTGTTCGGAATGTTGAATTTTACAACATACTTGAATTTCGTCGAAATCAGCGAAGTGTACCTTTTTATGCACAATTACCGTCCTTTTCTTCCAGTAAGAAAATCTGGTGCTTTACTTTGCATTTTACTTCTTTTTCTAAAGGCTTTTTCATAACTCCCTTCTCATACTTTGTCTAAATATTACTTCCCGTACTATGTATTCTTTAGGTATATACAATGCCTAGGAAAAAAGCTATAAAATATATTAAAGTAGCACGGACGTTTCATGCTTTAGACGAAAACGGCGCGCATTCTACAAATTTTCTAGGTATTATATAAAATTCCAGTATTTTACATTGCACGTTAAATTTGATTTAATTGTCAAATTCTAGAGAACTTGCAATGGTAATCTAAATAAAATTATTTAACTATCTCAAATATATTATTACCGTCTTTCAACTGGATAATCTAAATTTACACCGATTCGATGAAAGGGTAGCAATTGCTGTTTCTAATTATTAATTCGTTATTAATCCGCACGCTCTGATCAAATTCGAACACCGTTGCTACAAATCAACCGAAATTCTCGGACAATCACGAGCAACGTAATATATTGCATCGCTAAATAGGTTGCTTAACATCGATCGTCTCCTCTTACAAAATTAGTTCTTCCGTCGAAACGGTAAATAGGGCCACTTGTCAAAGAGAATAGAAGTTAAATGGCGTGGTAAAAAAGAAATCTACGATACATGACACAAGCTGTGAAAAAAATGCGCTCGAGTTGGTCCCAGAGCCACGTGCACGGAACTTTGTGTACCAGTGAAATTTCTTGGGAAGTTGATTCTCGGAGAAAAATTCATTTTCGAAGTGAAAGCCCATCGCGAGAAGCGGCGAGGAATTATGCAAATGAAGAGCAGCGAGGTTGATTGCGCTAATGCAACGTCGTTTTCTAAACGAAGCGAACCGGATTAGCGAAGAGTGGAGAGATCGTATAAAAATTTTTTACGACATCCAGTTACTTGATGGATTTATGCTTCCGGCTTATAAAAACTCCTTATTTTTACATTTCCCTGGAGAACTCGGTCGTACGATCGTCTACTTATCCGTTGGCAGAATCATCGGCGCGAAATCGAATGAAAACTTTTGAGAGACTGCGTTCCATGCAATTTCGACGTATTCGATTCGAAGTTTCGTAACGGATCTACAGTCGATGCAAGCACAAACGAATGAAGACGAATCGAATCGACATTTGTTTAGCACGGCGCGTTCTAAAGTTTACGACACGGATGAAAATATTTCCTGTTTTTTGGAGACTTCGATATTTAGTTTATTATGGACATATTATACCTGACGAAAATATACGAACGATTACCATAAACATTTCTGTGTATATAGCGTATATGTTACACGAAGTATCTGGAAATTTCATTGACACGTAGAATAGCGTGAAAGGGCTTAACAACATTCACGAAACTCGTCTTTATTATTTCGATTACTCTGCGTCATCGAACTCGATCATCGACTGCAGCACTTGGTTATTGCAATTATCAGTAAAAACACTCAAATATTTATCGATAATAACGAGCCATTATCGTTGCGTGACGAAAGCGTTGTGCGTAACGCCAGACGAGCGTGTTAATGCGCGATTGCGCGAAAATTAACACATACGGAAAGATAATTTTACAGCAACGGCTATCATAAAATTCGAAACGCTCGTGTAACCATTTACTGGTCATTTCGTGTAAAATTGTGTAAAACTTGACACCATACGTAACTATTACTTACACGAGGGAACACAGGCGAAACTCCTCTTTCAAAGCATCGACCAACACGAAAAAGCTTCGATCTCTAAAATACGAATTCTCTTTGCATTCCTCTCGTTCTTTGCTTAATTCCTTAACAACTAAGCAGCTTACGGCAAGTTAAAAATCCGACTACCAAAACCTTTGAAACCACCAACCAGTGCGAAGGGTTTCAATCTGTAAAATACGAACTCTTTGCATTCTTTTCGTTCTTTGTGCAATTCTTCGATAGTTAAGGTACTTGTTGTAAGATACACGTTGCAGTACCAAAACCGGAAACTTGTATAAGCCCCCGTGTGTAGTTACATTATGTTCCAAGCACTAACAAAGTTGGAGCATCGTTACGTGTGTATCGACTTGCATCCAACTCCCACGAATATGGGAAATAACTCTCGTTCCGCGGATAACACGATTAGCCTGATCGAAAACGTTTCAACTTTGCAAGTCAATCAGCCAACTATTCGGCCTGGTTGAAACCGCCACGAGAACCATACAAATTCGGACCGTCCCATTGGAGACGGTTCTGGTGAAAGTCACTGCTGCTAGATCACGCCAATATCGAGCGACTAATAAATTCATATTACTAACAAATATAGTCTGGTCGTAATAGATGATGTACATGACGCATGATGTATCAAAGCCTTACTGGCAATTTTCATGGGCAAACTACGGATTTCTATACAAATTCGCATTTTTATGAATATAATTTTAAACATGCAACTTAGAAGATTTCAACGTCGCTTTGCGGCGTACAGGCTGGGACTGAGAATGGCAATCACTGACCTTAACTCTCAAGTCTTTGGAAACTCGAAGAGCCTCCGTCGATTTACTGTAATCAGTGGTTCGCTCTGTTATTTTCAGCCTTTAAAATTTATCAACCTGTACGCAGCTGTAAAATCGCTCAGAATCTGGCAGTCCTGTTACAGATATAACTCAAATTTCTCTTTATCTGACCGCATTTATCGAGTTTGTGAAATCGCAAATGCTCTCAGTGTTGATTTGAATTTGTTCACAGGTTCTATCCATTTTTTTTAAATGCAAATCCACAAAGCTCTGGATAATAACTATTGATCTTGATTTCGTATATACGTCCGCTATACACGTGTACCGTGTATTATGCATTATATGCTTCTTTTTATTCATTTTTATCTTGTATATTAATGGGAGCTTTCCTGTCCAATATATATAATATACATAATGTATATAATTATTAATAATAAAAATAATAAAATAGAATTAAATAATATGTATTAGGTTGTCCGAAAAGTTTCTTTCGTTTAATAAGGTGATAATAAATGAACAACGATTTCTGTTTTATATTATTTTATTGAATTAGGTATGATCCATTTCGTTATATTTCTATTATTATGTTCGTGCATAATTCCATTAACTAATATAAAACAAAAAACATTGTGCGTCTATTATTTCCTTATGAAACGAAAGAAATTTTTCGGATAACCTAATATATATAAAATAACGAATTATTATTAATGTTATTACTGAAATTGTTATTTACTTACTAAATGTTATAGAAACTACTATACTCTGGATACTTTATACATTTTTATAAATTATTTCCATTCTGCTCATCTTTTCGCTTCCAAATTTCTCATAAGCGCGTAAAAAGTCTGTTAATGAATATAAAAAACCGTTATCATGGCAAGTAGGTTAAGATGATAAAACGTAGCTGAAATACGCTCTTTCTCCCTTCAACACTCGGGAAAATCATCTAACTACAGTACTTAATAAGCTTCTGTTTACTTGCTACGAAGTTCCCTTTCTCATCAACCATGCAACTATTATAAAGTCAATGGTAGAAGCAGTTTCTACGAAAACGAAGTTTTTGCCCGTGTAAATAAATGTCTGGGAATGCGGTTGGCAAAATTCGTTACAGATACCTTTATAAGCGAGTAAGTTTCTGGTTGACGACGACGCAAACAGTTGTTGGACGAACCAGCAGAGGATACGGTGGTAGTTCATCCGGAGATAGAGAAAGAGAGAGAAAGACAGAGACAGAGAGAGGAAGTTCCGGAGAGATGCAGAGAAAGCTCGGGAAAAGACGAGTTTGGCCTCTACGTTACACACGTGCGTCATCGTCTAATTTTGAATTCTCGAAGCGCAACCCAGGATCACGTGATCCAGCGACATGCACCTTCGTCGTTCGAGCAGAGCAAACCACCTTTCGAGGAGCGCGATACCCGGCCGCAACGCCGTTACGCCCCTGTTCCGGAAGTAATAACACTGCCGAAACTCGTGTTACCGCGTACCATGAGCTTGATTCACGCACACCCTCTCACCCCCGTAGTCAGATTCTGAAACGCGGGACTGTTCGAGGCAGATGGAAATTCGCGGTCGGACAAGCAGAAAAGGGTTGTTTGCGAAAAGGGAAAAATGAAAATTCACGAGCATTCGTTCGTGCTTAAAAAAGGGTGGCCCTTTCAAAGGGATATCGTTCAAATGAAGGGTACGTGGATATACGATTGGTTGATAGCGTTGGTACGGGCATTTCGCGTGATTGTTTAGTGCGAACGACTGGATTTTGAGTGCTACGACTATTAGCTTGTCTCAAAAGTTTCTTTCGTTTTATATAGAAATAACAGATGCACGATTCTTCGTATTACTTGTTTCATATTGCTTTATTGAATTACGTGCGATCCATTTTCTTCTGTTAAGACAAAGACCGCAACGTTTGACAGATTAGGTTTCATGTTCGTATAAAGATTGCAAAGAAAATTGTATATTTAATTCTATTGTATTTAATATCATGCTTTTGAATCATTTTTTCGTACCGTTTTATCTTGCACTATATCGTATTGTATATTTTAAAAGCTACGACAGTTTTATTTCGCGGTCGAAACTGTTCTATATTCTTATCATCCACCCTTCTGTATGCTGCGTATGTATATTAAAAATGGTTATGGTTAGCGGTTATAATAAAAATTCCTACAATAGGAGAATGAACGAGACTAAGAGCGTACTAGAGGCTGGCACAATAACATTGATATACATAAAGGATTTATCCCTGGGACGCTTAATGACGCGATAAACAAAACGGTAGACTATCGCCAAATTAAACAGAATCCTACAGGCACAAAAGTGGTTTTCGTTTTTGCTCGGCAACAAATTATTAATTCGTTCTAGTAGAGACAATAGGGCACGTAAACTGCATAATTTATAATATTACAGAATTCCCTCTATTTGAGCAGTTCGTACAACCCGTATAAATGCCTAGTAATAGTATTATTACGTAAACCCTGGCATGGCTGCAGATTCAGCGTGCATTGAAAATTCATCGAGCGAAGAGTGGTCACGTGTTGCACGTTTATTACAAATTTCCGGAACACGGTGTTAAAACAAACGAAACGTTCTCACCCGCAAAATCCGAAACCGAGCACAGCTTCGAGAATTACCCTTAGGAGCGCCATAGTGCGCATACCAAACATCGTATCTGCATCGCGGTTCATATGGAATTTCTGTGTCCATTCAATGGACTTCGCGCACGTCCATACGATAGAAGCAAATATCGAGAAGTGGAACTTTATGAGTGCGTTCGAGTGCTGAAATCTCCAAGTGTACGCTGCGCGAAGAAAAATTCAACTTTGCTTTCGCGAATCTCATGAACAAAAAAATATCGTCGAGTGTCGGAAGCTCTCGTAAAGCGAAGGGAAGAGCGGAATATGGAAGCCATTGGATTTTACTTGTTTCGTATACCAACGATTAAATGGTTCGTGAGCGATAATAAACAAGTTAGCTCCGATTCGAAAAGGCAACCTGCTAAAAAAAGGTTTATAAATCCATCAGTGGCTGGTGTTTAGCATTTTTCATATATAGAACAAACCTGAACTGGCAACAATCTTTAGGTATATCTTTAAGCTTTTCTTTCTCTTCCAATAACTACGATGGAAGTTTTCTTAGTACTGCGAACCCTTCGATTAAGAGAACGCTTCGATCGATAAGAAACAGCCACGATGATCGATAGATCTCGTTTCGACTCGAAGATGTCTCGGTACGTTCGAACAACAGCCGTCTTAAAACACGGTTCGAGAAAATTTCAACCAAATAACCGTGTCTCGGGCTTGATTAAAAGAGAAAGAAGAAAAGGCTGGAACCACGAATCTGGCTAAAGCAAATATCGCGAAATTCGGATAAAGAGGACTGGGAGCAAAGCAATTTGCATTCCAATCTCTCACATCTCCGGTGCTCGTCGGCAGCTGAAAAAGCAGCAACAACGAGAAGGTTACAACGAGAAAGTAGCACGTGGAAGGGTCATTCGCTGGGCGGCCGCCGACCCAAAAACTGATCGTCGAAATTTATGCGAGTTGTTCGAGTTGCCGAGGGGTAAATAGCGGTACAACGTTACGCTTTCTCTCTCTCGTTTGTTACAACAGGATGAGCCGAGGCCACCTGCACGATCCATTGGTTTTGCGTGACCGTTTTTGTGTAGCCGATGTATATTCGTGTAGATTAGGTTTCGCGCGACACGGAGCGTTAATGAACGAGGAAGTGTCGTTTGCACGGGACCCAGGAGGGGAGAAAATTTTCAAATTTGTGTTTACGCCCCGAAGCTAACCAACCCCTTGCTCTCTGCCCTCTACGTTACCAGTTCCTCCGCTACTCTCGTTCACCGAAGCCCCGAGCTAATGAACGCGTAAATGTACCGCTCGTAAATACGCGAGAAATTTATACTCCACGCGCTTTATCCTCTTCGATTCTTTTTACTCTGTCTATTTCGCTCTGTGTCCACGCTATTTTTCGTTCTTTCCTCCTCGCTCTCACGGATCAACCGGTTCCGTTCAAACGCAGGATACAGCAACCACCCTCTGTTTATGCACGCGTTACATTTTGCTTCGTGTTTTGATATTATTCGGTCGTTCGGCTGTACTTTGATATAACATAGTTAAAAAAATTCGGTACGAAGGAAAGGATTAAGGATGTACCTAACAGGTAAAATATAACTGCTACTTCTGAGAACGATATTTCTCAAGAAAGTGGAAATTAGTATTGTTTCAGATACCTCGATGAGCCTAATGAAAAAAGACACGGTTTTAGTAATTCACTGATAAATTGGACACTAAAATTGTTCGTATATGAAAGACAAAAAAAAGTTGCAAATGCTTCGTGAAAAAATTCAAACGTATTTTTCCTTACGTTCCGTAGATGAGTTCCACGACATTCCACAAAATCCGATAGCTAACGAGTCTTTCTCTCGAGAATTTTCACGCGCGTTACTCCCTCATTTCGTAATTAAAAAAAAGGTATTCGACTTACAATAAGCGTGAATCGACTGGTTTCCCTGGCGTCGAGCCGTCTCCACTTACAAACAGCTGCGCTGAAAGAATCCCGTGCATTTATTGTCACGTCGTTCCTCCAAAGAGACGAAAGGATCACGCGACGAGAGAAAGAGACGAAGAAGGCGGTGGATCGAAATAAACAAGCGAGAGAGCGAAACGCGTAAAAAGGCAAAAGAGAGCATCGGTGTGTGCAAAGCATAGGGAGAATTGCATATAGAAAAAGAAGCGTACACACGCTTCTGGCCGATATTACAGCGAGCCATGCAATGTATATACAAGGTAATTTTCTCAGTCGTACAGATAGGTACGTTTCGGTTGGTTGCGACCCGGTGCCACCAGCCACAACCTCCATTCGCGGCTTCTCTTTCTCCCTGACCAGCCACCCTTAGCCTTTCGGTCCGTCGAACCTCGTTCACTTCCGACCGTAACAGGGAAAAAGAAAAGCACGGGCGAAAGAGAGGAGATTCGGTCTCGTAACAAGAAAGCGCAGCCAACTTTCGTCTATGCTTTGCTTCTGTCTACCAAATTCGCGCGAATAAAGAAGAACCGGTCGAGAAGTACAGTTTCTCTCTTTTTCTACTGTTCGTTACTACCTGGCAGTGTACTGGTGTTTTGGTCGAACGAGACAAAGGTGGAACAAGTTCTTTGTTCCGTTCTTTATTCACCTGCGAGGTTAAGGGTCGTCGCAGGCGAGCGACTCCCGTCACGTTTACATTACGTCGCGTTAATTCGACGTCGAGTCCTAAAGAGATTTACGCGTGATGCAACTTTCGACGACGAATTTGTGTCATAGTCGCTCTCGACTGTAAAAACGATGCACGCAGCTCGCATACAACGGGTGCGAAACAACTGGAACCAGTCGATGGTACTTGTTTGCGTGGGTCGAGTCGCGCGTGTGTATTCGGATTTCAAAAGACTCGGTGAACTGGGATAATGGATAGCTAGCGAACTCGATCATAGGATCCCGGCCATTATCTATGCGGGCGAGTTATCCAGTGAAATTGGAAATTTTCACGGCTGCGATCCACATTCCGTTACGTACATATTTCCAGAGAAAGTAGAACTCTGGTAACGTGTGTTCCCTGAGTTTACGGAAGGGGTTTGTTCAGAACGCGTTCTCGAGTACCTAACGTTATTGGCGACCCCGAGCATAACGCTTTATTAGATTCTTTTCCGCCGAGTATGAGATATCCAGGAAGAGAAAGTTGGCGCTCTTACTGCAAAACTACGCGAGTCTGACGACCTACTTGAGCCTCGTTACCGATTAATTAGACGATCGTCTTTTCAACAACGATGTTAATTAGAGATTATTACTAATCGAGCGGCCTCGTTTTACAAGGAGAAACTGGCTGATCCTAGGAAGTACCTTGAGAAGCGTATTAGAGGAAGGAAAACGGACTGGTCTCCTCGTTCCTGTTTCGGTCTAGTCTCTTTTCAACTATCGAGCTGTCTTATAAGTTCGCATAAGATCTACATATTTAATCAACGAAGCGTACTTCCGTTCGCAAGCATTAGTATACGCGCGGAAACTCGGATAAAGCTGCAAAATCGTTGAAAGACTTGTTAAACCCTTCGTTATCTTGTTTGAAACTACGAGCTATAACGAATCCATATATTCTACGTTATGATAAGGGTCCCGTAAATAATCCTTGTCGGATTATTAAATATTTTTATCGGTCGATGCTCCGTTGATCACCTAACCCCTCTATGTAGCTTGTATGTGATTATTGAGAATTGTGGATCTTAATCGTCGAAATAAATATATAGGAACACTCAAATTACACTTAGAATCGATATCAAAATAGTCTGAGATTTATTCAATACGCGATTTACAAGATATTCGTCGATACATATTTGCACGCGTCTCAGCACTCTCTTTGTCTCATCATCTTCTTTACCACACTACCAACGAAACAGTTACATTCACACGTTTTACGAGACGCTGTGCACGCATACTCATATATGTGTGTCACTGCTACGCGGCTAGTCTAGTCTAGCACACAAAATTACACGTATCTTAATAGTTGTTTGAACAATCTGATAGATTCGTCTATTCCCGAGGACCGTGAAATTCTTTTCCCTTCGTTTTGTCCTTCTCTTCTTCTTCTTTTCCTTTTTCGCTATTAGCGTTCGTGTTTCGTTCGATAGGAACCCGGTACTTTTGCCACAGACGCTGATAATCGATTGGAAACCATAATTGGAAGTTGCCACCGTACGTGAAACAATTAATTAGACCTTAATTAGCGCTCGGCCCAGTTTCAAAGCTTCGACAGTGGGTAGGTTCCAGAGGAAGCTGCAACTTCCACATCGTATTACCCTCGAAAACTCGTGAAGGAGATAAAAGAACAGGTTTCGTCGCTATTATATTTGATCCTTTTCTGTCGCTCGTTGACAAGACCTTATCAGTGTGTAATTATCTTACCACGCTCTAGAATACGATACGGCTCTAATTGCCCTTTTCCGATAAAGTTAATTCATTTAATCTACGCGTCACCTGGACACGCGCAATTAGCGTATATCGTGTTACATTAACTTCCAGGTTCCACGCTTACAATCTCACGATATCGTAGAATTGAAATTCGTTTTTCTTCGAAGATGTCTTGAAACGTTTATACCTTCTTTCTTTCACTCTTTAACTTCCCCTGGAACAAAACTCAAAACCCAATTGGCCCAAAAATATTTCAATTGTATATAATCTGATATCTTCGCGTAACGATATTACGTAGCGATGTTCTAAATGGAAGAAAATAACCGACAAAGAAATCCGATTCCACGACGACGCTTTAATTTAGAAGTTTCGCTGTATCGCGAGAGATATCAGCCTTATCGAATTGCCATTTTCCAGCAGCACAAAAACCCAGAAATATTTCATAAAATCGGATGTCTACTCGCTTCCACGTAGGGAAACACGTAGCAAGAATACTCTGTCCCATATCTATCAGCCCTAGTAGGATATCGAAGGCGTTCCGATAAGATAGAGAAAAATATTCAAAGCTATCGGCGTGCCAGGTACCGTCTTTTATCCTGTTCACGGCGTGCGTTCACCTCGATAACCATAGCGAACTTTTGCCCGCTTTTTGGCCGGCTTCCGGTATACATTCGACAAAAGCAGCCTGTCATCCTGCTCGCCTTTCTCCCGCTGAATGAAAAAGAAAGCGCGGACGAGCCACGGAGAATGGCAGAGCAAAAACGTGGAAGCAGAATGAAGGCACGAGCCCACGGAACCGCCATAAAGTCTCGTTCCCTTTAATCCGGTTGAACCGATCGACCTGATCAATCGCGACTGTGGACCCGATACTTCGTCGATGTACGTCCCTCGGGATATCCTCCGCGGCAGAGAACTAATCACGGAGTGGAAACTCGACGCAGTTCGAGACTGGTGGCTCGGTTGGATTGTCGCGTTTGAAAATTTCATTCGACAACGTTGGCCAAGCATTTCCGCGACCGACGCGCGAAATTGAGTTTCATACGTACTCGTGAATCCGAATGAATCGGACGCCAAGGCATTGTCTCGTATCGAGATCGTGTAACGTTCGTGAAAATCTGCCATTCTCGTTACCGATACTCAGCACACGCGTATTAATCGTATCGAACGTAGATATTCAATTCAGAAGTATTCCACCATATACCTATCGAGTTTGCCAATTTCTCTATAACGTATGCGAAATGGAATTTCAAGTACGTTTATAAAACGTTGAGCAATTCGCCATTCGTGTTCCGTTTATTTCGCGTAGCTATTACCCGACGTTATTATCGGGTAATTTAAACGAGCTTTGTCGCCCGAGAATGCCCAAGTTTGACGCTGAACCCAACTTGAATCCGGCTATTGGATCCCGTTGCGTCGATACGAATTTCTGAACCGATAACGAAGCAACATAGCGCGCTAGTTGCACCAGCTACCAACGGTTGCTTCAGTGGCACTGTAACCATATTCTCGTATATCTGACCGTGTCTCAAATTTATTACGAAACCGCTTTCGAAGAAATAGCAGCAAAGCTCTGTGTCTACTCTGCTTTACAATTTGCTACGTAATACGGGGTATACGCGATCATGAAGATACAAATGACAAGCTTAATTTGGAAAAGATTAATTTTCTCGCTTTTCTTCTTCGTGAATTGATACAGGTGATCGAAATACGCTAGTTGATATTATAAATTCACGTTCGTGGAAAGAACGTGGCTTGGTATTAATTCCACGTAATCGTATCTCAGGACGTTCTTCGTACTCACCGCGTTCTTCGTGTGTTACAGCTGCGAGAGTACACGCTAACCGAAACTTATCACGAAGACGACGTCGAGGTGGAGTTCGTCAGCAACGACAATCTACCAGCGAACAGTCCGACCCCTAGGGGGATCGACCCGAACAGGGACCTGAACGAGGCCATCGCCGAGGAACGGAAGGAAATGGACACTCAGAGATACAGGTACGCTCGCTCGTTCGTTTTTATCGAATTCCTCTTCTCGAATTGTCTTAGCAACGCGAATAGCAAGGGACCAGGAAATACGAAACACGAGGGACAATTTCAAAATTTCGTGACGACAATGAAAATCCTTCGAGCATATAGTTGGCGATAGAGTCGGACAAGAGAATCTAGTTGGTCGCGAAACAATATCGACAGACGTACCAACGTTAAAAGGTACGAAAATATGACAGGCAAGTTTGATACTCGCACAAAGAACAGTCGGATCTGGTCGACTAACAAACGTGTGACGGTGTCGAGACAGGATGGGAGAACTTAGAATGGTACATCGTAGAGAAAAAGTAGAGTGGCAAGGTGGTTTCTTAACCTTTCCAAGGTTCTTCATAGATAATATCTATCTTACGTTCTTCTGGCTTTTGTAACTGCGATTCCGCTCTACCTCTCGTTCTTGTTCGTATCATTACGAAATCCTTTGGCCTTCCTTTCCACTTTTCGTTTTTCGCTCTATTTCTCTCTTTAACTTTTACGATCAAGCTGGGCCAGTTTCATAGAGGAAGTTCATCTTTTCCCATCTCTGCAATCCCGCTGGCGAGCTGGCTTTGTGCAACGAGAAATGCACGCAGAATCGTTATTTCCCTCTACTTTCTCACGTAGCGCAGGCATTTGAAAAACTTTCCTGAAAGTTGGGCAAATTTTTCACTTCAACCTCCCTTTTAACCCCATTGAGAAATCTGACCTGGTATTTCTCTAGGCGCTTCCTGAATTAGAGTAATTGCGCTGTGTAAACACGGAAAGCGCGATCGACCGGCAACACCCACGTTTCGCTGCCCTGCTTTATCCGGAATGCGTGCGTTAACACTCGACGAACTCGTGCAACGCGAAACGAAAGCTATAGACACTATAACGTGTAACTGCAAAGTCTCGAAGCACACTGGAAATCATAAACATCCTCGTAACTTTGTTCTCAAGTTCTAATCTGCGAGTCGTAATTCTAACCGCGATATTCGATAATTTCCAGACGTATCTGATAACGAGTTTCTGTTTTATCAAACGCATCGATATGATAGAAAGTAATCTCTCGAATTAATTACAAAGATAAATACGACGCACGGTTTTTCCCTGCTAAATGGATTTTCCACCTTACGACCACCCAAAAGTAAATGTATTTTCATTTGTACGATACCATTTAAAAGCGAAACTAAAATAGAGTGGCGAACGAATTTATCCAAGTGCACGTGCGAAACATTCTCGTATCGATTTACGAAGACGGTGCACACGCTTGTGAAACTATTTCGTAACAGACAGACCATAAGTATCGTATATTTTCGCGCGATCCGTTTAACACACGACCGCCAACTTCCATCTCCTATGCCGGATATTATTCTTGCGGATACTATTTATCCGCCGTAAAACGAAACCCATGAAAATGCAATAAGAGACGACCGCGAATCAGACGCGCTTCCGGCCGTCGATTCTCTTGGGTCAGCGTATACATTTGACATCTGATGCTCGATAACGATATTACTTTTCGCGGACTTGGCAGATTCTTAGTGGCAATTTCTGCGATACTCCCAGTACAAAGTAGAGTGCCCTTATCGTCGTAATATCCGGCCCGGGCCAGTCCGCCGACACGATCATCTCGAAACGAACGATCTCGTCGTAACTTTTCCCTTACTTTATACTTTCCCCTATACTTTACCCCGCTTCCACTCTCCTCCATCTTCGCTTTCCTTTCCGATCTTTCGTTCCCTCTACCGTCCCTTTTTCGGGGATAGCAATTTTTATCGAATCAAGGTCTCCGTACGACAGGCACGGCTAGAGTCTTTCGTCTTGTCGAATCGAATAGCGACCACTCGACATAACGTTCGACGTGGAAATTATCGATTAAAGTCGATGAAATTTCATTTTTACGAAAGCAGAGGTCCATGTTCCGTTTTTTAAATCGCTAGGTCGATGCGTATTTAAGTTTCCTTCTTCCAGGATTTGAATTTCGCGGGTCGATAGTATTTGTTAAATTTTATTCTTTTAAATACATTATCAACTAAGAAAGTTAGAGGAGATTTGTAATAAAAATATGAAAATTCTGTTATCGACTGTCACGAATAATCGGAATAGCAGAATAATCTTCTCGTATTAGCTTAAACTTGGTAAGGATATTCGTCGAATTTTCACCTGTACGATTTTTAACGTGTAAATTATTCGAGACGAAAGGTATAAGTGGGCAGACAACTTGGTTCGAAGAACGTTTAATTCTAAAATAATTATTCTAAATTCGAAATAATCTGTGATAGACACTCAAATCCTTCGTGACAGTGAGGACGTATCAATACCTGTTAATCGGTTGACAGACGGTAACTGACTTTCCCTTTTTCTGTCACACCGTATCGTTTAGATCTACAGATTGGAAAATGTCTATATCCTTCGCGTCTATGTCAGCAGTTCAACACCCTTCGTCCACCATGTGTCCACATATTCTGGAAATCTCAAAACAGCAAGAATTCGACAATTAGATCGACTGGAATCAATAAACCAGGGAATCGCGATACAAACGTTATTGGGAGGAAAACGCTGTATCGATCGGTGGAATAAATTTTTCAGCCGAGCTGCGGGCAATTGTTTCAGCTCCCCTCGTCGAAACAGTGTGATACCTGCGACCAACGTCACTGCAGACCAACGACAAGCGTAAAATACGTTGCTTCGGGTGCGAAACTTTTAACCAAATTGGAACAACGTGCAGACGAATTTACTTTTTTCCGGCATATACGCAACTACCTTGGATTCGATGCCTCGAAAACGTGAAACGCCTGATCAAGCTTATACCGTACTGCACAGCCTCGAAACTTTTCAATCTACGCTGTGAAAAATCGATCACCGATCTTGAACCAATATTTTTTAGCAGTTTAATCGATCGGTCGAGAAAGCTGTCCTTTCGTCTCGCTAGTCTCGTGACGAAAATACCGAAATTGCCGAATCATATTTTAAGAGCCGCGGTCTCGCGTATTTTATTTGAGCGCGTGTTTCTGCGTGTACAGAACGTTAATGACAAGTTCCATAGAGAAGCTGTCACGACAGGTGCAACAGCTCATCGAGGAAACAGCTTTAGAAACATTTCTATAGACGTCGGCTACCCCGAACAATGTCGCTGGACGTTGAAAAAGAAGTGTGTCGCTGGCCAACTACGAGGCTATATTGAATAATACTGCGTACAATATCATTCACTCGAGTGACCCACTTTCCTTTTTCAAACGTAATCGCGAAAAAGAAGATCCTGCCGATTATTAGAATGACGAATTCCAAGCGATCTATGGTAGGTGAGGAAAGTATAGCGAGATCGTAAAATAAAGCGTTAAGTAGATTTCTGAATCGGACACAGTTTAACAAAAAGAATCATCTTTCTATTCGTATTTGAATCTCTTTAAAGTGCTTAATTTCCGTGCAACGCATTTAAACGGTTTCTTAATGTTGATAATTTTGGATCTTAATTGCCGAAATAATGGTAAAGGAACACTAAGTTTACACTTAGCATTTATATTAAAATAGTTATAGATTTATTTGATAAACGATTTCAAAGATATTCATCGATACACATTGCACGCGTCTCACCTTCCTCCATACCAGACTCTTAACTGAACAGTATACATTCCTTTGTTTTCGAGACGCCGCGCACACACATACTTCCACACACTCATATTCACATACATGTATCACTACTACGCGGTCGATCTAGTCTAGCACACAAAATTATACATATCTCAATACTTAACAAAGTATTCGAAACTAGAAAAAATGAAGTAATCGTTAGACGATACGAAGGAATATCATCTAACTGAATACTTTATACGACAATCCGCTGTATTATCCGCCGTATGAGATACTACGTATTTTGAAATTTGTACTGTAAAATGCACGTAGTTGAAAGTTCGCAAACCGCGTTAAACTCTGAAGCTTTGGTAAAGATAAAACGTATTCCAAGCTTTTAGCGGTACTGTACAGCGTCACCGGAACGAATCTCAGATATTTTACAGTTTTTATTTTTACAGAGAAATAGATTGGCATTAGCGATGCGCTTAAACCAAAATATACACAGTAGGTACGCTTAAAGCTTCTCTAGTTCGATCCTGATCAAACGTTACTTGTCCGGATCTCCACTCGTTACGCTCCTCTCGAACTAGATTCCAAGTGGAAAGCGAATAGTAACTCGTCGACTAACCGATTCTCCATATCTACATTTCGCTGGTAATAAAGTAACGACGTGTACGCACGGTTTCCAATCGAATGGAAGAATAGACGCTGATGAAAACAGAGACGAGAGAAAAATAGACGAAGATGCAGATTACGATGATTGTCGGGATACGGTTGAAAGGCCGGCAGTTCAAGCCCGAGGGTACGAGGCCGATTACCAGAAACGACGATCGGCACTCGAAGCCAGAGTGGCCAGATAGCACCGTGTGCGATCGAATCTCGGACGTTCTTGCGTTTCGTCGACTTCCGTCCTTATTGATACGTACTTTTCCCTGCCCCGATTCGATAGATCGTTTGTAAGACTACGAAAAGCGCGATAATTGCAGACTCGATCGCACTTATCTTCCGAGGGAACGTTGCAGTTACTGCGATCGAGGAATTTTGCCACTCTGCGAGAAATTCTTGGAACGAATGATAGTTGCGGAATGTTGGACGATTTTGGGAAGATATTTAAATTAGGTCAAACGTGGATGTGGAATTTTTATTGCTTTCGGGTGGGGAGGAAACGAGGCAACTTTAAAACGATGTCACGGATAGATGCAACGATTCGTAGAATTTGAACGGTTATTGTAAAAATGTCTTTGCGGATATGGAAATTTATGCGCGTTATTAAAATAAAATAGTTCGAAATTTCCTCGCTACCGTAATTGGATACGACAGTGATGGTATTGGTGAAACGAATTGAGAAACGTAGCTTTTGGTAAATGTATTTTAAGCGAATTTACCGTCAATAACGTTAAATGTCTTGTAACTTTTACGTAGATTTTCGGATTTGTTCGAAACTTTATCAGGATAACAAGAACAGTCGTGTCTCGTTATATCGTTAATGAAGTTTCACCAAGTTCTATGAAACACGCATAATGTAGGCGTAAGAGTTTTCCAAGGTAAATGTCCAACTACTTTTCTAAATCGCATAAATAAATCCACCGTAAAATAAATATCATAGAAATAAATAAAAACATGATAACGAACGAACCGCGCGTGGCAGCTGTGATGATTGAAAAAAATTTCAGGCACCGACGGTTCTCCCGGCTTGACGCTCCTCGTATTCGAAGATCCAACATAAACAAACAGGTTTATATATTCAGTTCCCAGAGAGAAAGAGGGAGAGAGAGAGAGACCTTTTTTAAATCAGAAGGGTTGCTCTTTTTCCATGAATGCAGAATGAAACTCAATTACTTCGTAAAGAAGATCCAGCTTTCCTGCGAATGTTCGATCAGATTACGATTAATTATTACTCGTGATGAGTGTTCTTTGACGATGCAGCAAATCAAATATCGCGAATATCGTATCCGTTTCTGTTATCAAACGTATTCCGCTTTTTCGCAGAATTAACATTAATTCCGTAGCGTGTTACGCCACGTACGAATTATCGCTGCAATTTCAATAGAAAAAGATGGAAAAAAAACAAAAAGATGTAAATATTCGAACGAAACAGCAAACAACGATTCGTCGATGGCTCGTTCTAAAAGAAAAAATTCTGTAAGCTTCGCGATGGACTACTTTCCTCGACATATCCACCGAACGTCCTCATATTTTTTGCAGAGTCGTCGAAAGCAGCAGAAACCGGAATTTAGCGTCGGCTGGCGGACGCGAATTTATGCCTCCGTGAGCATTTGCATTTTAAAATTGTCAAGCTCCGGCTGTGCGCGGTAATGAGCTATCTGAATTGCAAATTCAGATATAATAACGCGCTTTCGTAAATATATTTTCAATTACCCGCGAAGGTGACGTTACGCTTAATTGACCTTTCCGTTTACGCGAGCAAATCGCCCATCGAGTTTTCGAAAACGCTCCCCTGGCTACATCGGCCAATTTTCCTATCAAACGGTCGATTCAAACTTCCGAACAGGCTGTTGCGCATCCCAGCCACCGGCTGTAATTTCGTTTCGCGGATCCTACGTGAAACGCTCACGCTGTTTACAATCTTGCTTTTCTACATCAAAGTCGCGATCATGGAATTAATTTTCCAACTAAAAATCCCAGAACATTACTATCATCGTTGATATAAAACGAGAATGATTGGAACGATAAGTTGACCGTAGATGTTTGCGCATTTGTAGCCAGTTTAAACGAGAACAAATTTTACGTTCCACTTTTAAATTCGACGTTCGTTGCGTGTTGAAATTTTCCATCATTTTTTTCCTTTTCCTTTTTTCGTACCAGTTGTGCGATCTTCAGACATTTTGTCACTTTTTGATCGTCGTTACACGCTGATGTTTGCAATAATGCTGATTTGCACGAATATTCGCAGTTTTACGATAGAAAATTACACCTTACATCCATCACACGATAAAAAATAACTGTTCTTTCGTAGCCTATTTCGCCTTGAAATAAAAGAAGAGAAACTTCCTAAGCCTAACGAGCCACGAAAGCTTCATTGTTGACGTTAGCTGGTTTTTCCAAGAAAATGCAAAATTATCGCCGCTCTCGGGATGCTTCTATGCCAAAAGCTTCTCGGCACGGCTTCTTACATCCCACGGTTTAATGTGCACGGCAATTAAGACAGAGGGTAAGATTATCGTGCGGCAACACATTAAAAATGTTATAACCGGCGAGAAATTAGCGAGAACTGGGTCAACGCTAAGTCGCGCGGATGAAACGATTCTCGGAAAAACGAAAGGATGGATCGTGCTTCGATGCCGGTTAATGTCGATAAATACCGCGAAATTTTCGAGTATTTTCCTCTTCGTTTGCTCGTGCCTTTTCCACCAGAGCGGAGGAGAACGGGGGAGTAATTTAATTCTGACGAAACGCTAGTCTTATTTTCTCACTGTGTATCGCGACAAGTTCTTTTTTCACAACCTTCGGTGTACTGCGATGCTCGGCGGAGATTAGGCGAAAAAAGACGTGAAAAATAGTCGCGCCAGATCCACCGTGACTATAAATAATCGCGCAAAGCGAATAACGACGACGTTAATAAATTTGAATATTAACGAGACCATTAATAGCAAGGACGGCGCAAATGAGCTTCGCGGAATCTTCCTTTTTCCCACGACGAGCAGCGGTGCTTTTATCGAAATAGTTATCTGGCGACGTACGTCGTGTGAAAAATTCATTTTCACGACACGATCGCTTCGTCGAGACGTCGCGACTCGTCGACCGAGAAAATCGCGTCTCGATCGATCCTCCAAGGACTGCGCTGCGTCGAAGTGCTCGCCTCAAAAGGCGAATCTCCGGTTATTTTCGAGCCTCTGCCGAGCGAACGACTCGTAACTCACGACGAACGATCAGAGAAGGAATAAACCGACAAAACAAAATTCTCAAGCGAGATTTTGCCACGAGAACCGTTCGCGAGAGCCAATTCGCCGGTGTATCCCGAGGCCTGGCGAGTGTCTCCACGGCGGAATTGTCGCACGAAATTGAAATCATGCAAATGCTAGGGAAATAAATTAAAAACGTACACAGGAGCGCGTCAGCCTGCCTGTCTACCTGATCCTCGTAAATTGGAAAAAGCTACGCGGTGGACTTAAACTTCTCGGGTTAGGTCTATTTTCCGAATGGGCAACCATCGGCGAGTGAGATTGCACCGTCTACTCTGGTCGATGAGGAGAACTCGTTTCGTCGATGATTTTCAGTTCTAGGTTGCTCGTCGGGAAACTCGAGCTCTCCCAAGACCGACATCGTCTAATACTAAGAAACACGAGAAGATCGAAAATTCCAGAGCGCAGAGTAGAAGGATAGGGGAACGAGCAAAGCGGGATGAATAAGTTTCGGTTTGTGAAACAGAAATCCCGCTTCTTCTCTTTTCTCTCGACACCTATTTGCTCCGTTCTTCCTCTTCTCTCTCTCTCTCTCTCTCTCTCTCTCTCTGTCTGTTTTTCCTCCGGACTAAGGCTCTCGTCGCGTACAAACGTAGACACGGCATTCGTAAATCAACTCTCGAAATTGTTTTCGAGTGGGCCGCACCTCCCACGCTTCGGCAAACTCCGCATCTAGAAATCCAAGCAACGACCGATGGACTGACTACGTGGACACGCCGTTCCCGATAATTTTCCTCCTCGTGGGAAAGCGACCGGGTGGCGACCGATGCGTTTTGATACGCGGCGAGCATCGCGGTTGTTTGAACAGATCTCGTACTGGAACGCGATGGAAGAAGTTTGTGGGAATTTGGATGCGTATAAACTTTTCTTTCGTCCGTTGGTGTAGAACGCGGCACTTTTCGGGCGGCGTTGCATCACAGAAAAGCTCGTCGGTTAATTATCGAAGTTAAACCACGACATAATTAATACCTTCGTTGCCACCGACTTGGAACTGAAACGCGGGATGACGAAAGAGTAACGCAATAGAAAAATTAGTAGCTTTTTCGAAGGCACAACTTTTTGAAATATAAGCAAGTTTCGAAATTGTGAATTTATATAACGCCACGAGGTGGAGGAAAAATATTTTTAAACGTGCGTTTCTTCTGTTTGAATCTTTTTCTTTCGGAAAAATAGGTTATAACATACATAAGCGAATTAAGTATTCCACAAAATTAGTATATCGAAACGGCATATATACTTTCGTATGTAATTCCATAGAATTTCGTAGAATTCGTAAGAACCTTGAATTAATTTAATAGATGAAACAAATCTCTGTGCAGATCTCATTTTTCTAATCGTCTTTACAAAGATACGAATCTGCCAAAGTATCCGTAGTTTATTAACGATAAATTATAAGAATCTATAGAAAAAATTCCATAGAGTTTTCGGATAAAACGATCGATTCTCGTATATTACAGATATTGGACGACGACCGGAAGTGGTCAGATGATAACCGAGCTTCCGCGAGACAATAAAGCAGCGATCATGGACAGCATAGCTTCGTCATATGCGTTACAAAGACCCAGATTCAATGCGACACCTCCACCGAAACTTTCGAAAGTCGATGGAAAGATCGGCTGGCCTTACTATCAAAAGTACAAACAAACAGCGGAAGCGCAGAAGGCACAAATCTTCGAGGATATTCAGAGGAAAATGGCAAACGCGACTAGCGGCAACAGTCTCGGTCATTCGTGGAATTCCACCGACATCACGACCCAACGTCAGCACAGGCTCAGAATGAAACATCATCGACTAACGTCTAAAGGAAAACGCTTGAGAACGCGTGAGTAGAAGATCTTGGTGCTGTGTATTCAGCTTCTCGTTGAAAACCTTTCTCCGCTGCTTCAAAAGCGACGTGACACGGTTCGTGCCAACAATGACTCGACCACGTTGATGCGATCTTTTCATTTGTAGAAATTAATGATAAAACAGAGCTTAACAACGATGTGTTCCGCGCAGATGCTCAAAGAACGTTCTCTTTCGCGCCACTCTGACTCGCTGCATTTAGAATCGCGGTCTTTGTCGCCGCGTCGATTATCTTTTTATATTTTCCGTTTCGTTTCGCCTCTTCTGTTGCGTGTAAATACCGGTCTAACGCTTGTTTTCTGACGACTTGAATTTATTTAAAACTAGCGACAAAGCTCGTCATAAATGGACACAAGCGCGCATTGTGTTTTAATGCCTCGGTTGTCAATTACGCTCGTTCATTTAATCCTTCGCTCTACGATTTTTCGCGAAACTATTTCATCCACAGCTATTTCAGTCCATAGATTTTTATATCGCGATCTTACTTTATCTCGTCGAATATATTCGAGTCTTTTTCTTCGTTACGTTTCATTTTCACAGCATCGAATTTTCATATTCGTACGAAACGATGCATACGTAATCTGACATGCTAAACTTTAACGCGTAAATAGATTTTCTAGCCATCTGATGAGTCATTTCCTTGGCAAACACTGACAAATGTCTCTTAAATGAATAAATTTGCAAATTCCCATTTCCGACCAACTAATTTCCACGACAAACCCAGTTTCCATTTAATCAAGACGATTGCAAGATGATTAATGGCGTTGTTCGATGATCGCAGGTCCTCCGAGGGATTGCAAGGTCGGAGAATGGGGTCCATGGAGCGCCTGTAGTCGTAGCTGCGGCGTAGGAGAGACGCAGAGGACGCGGAAGATCACGATAAAGCCACGCCGTGGCGGATCAGCGTGTCCGCCTCTGAAAGAGACCAAGTGGTGCGGCAGCGCGAGCCCTTGCCCCGACGGCAAATCCATCGTGGACAGCTATCAATGGTAGTCGTGTGGTCGTCGGTGAAACGATCCCGTGAACGACGAAGCCGTCGACTCGAGATGATTTACCCTGAACGATCCGAAAGGGAGGATTCGAGGGACCCAATGGGTCTCGACGAAATAGACGAACACGGCTGGATCGTTAGCGGTCCGCTAGATTGCGTCAATAACGTTATCGTAGTCGTAGCACCAAAGATTTCGCACGGGCAGAGACGGCGTCGATAATATCACGATCGATCGTTTATCGATCGATCGAGTCAATAATTATTTGTTTATCGGCAGCTAAATATCAAACGTAACGAGAAAAAAAAATGAGAATCGTACCGCGTGTCGGAGGAATAGAGATACAAAGATAGAGAAGTAGGCGAGTCGTGCGTTAGCGTGTAAACGGACGCGACATGGGAATAGAATGAGAAAGGCTACGCAAGGAAACACCTTCTGTCTTTGTCGAGCAAGGCACGCACAATGCACACTGATGCAGTTGGTTTGCTCGGTGTTGCACTTACGTATTTATCGTACGAATGTGAATGCGTTATTAGACAAGAAAACGAGGGATTTCTGTGCAGCGTTCTATCGCTATGTCGCTTTTTCAGCTCGCTCTCGCGTACACGCTATCCTTGTATCTCTGTAATGAGAAGAAACATCGTTCTGAACCTTGGCCTACAAACCGAGTTTCCTGCTCTGCATAAAACTCGTTCGTGTTCGACCCTCGGTCGGATCGACATATTTTCTGGATAGAGCGTTTGGAAACTCCGTTGAAAAGGGGCCGAAAGGACGAAGGTATAAAAATGCAACACGAACGAGTTAAGAGGGATCGTTGGAGCGTAGAATGGCGCTTAATTTTCGACGATTCTCGTGCACGGACGCTTTTCAATACGACGTCGATCGATCGCCAATCGACGTCGCGTTTCCTACGCGATATTTTCTGCGTTAGGCTGGAGCACGGAAAATTCGTATCTCGATCTAGTTTGCTTCTTGGTTTAACTGCCGGTCGGCCCAGCGTTATATCGACACGCGACGATAATCGTCGCAACGCGTTTTCAAACTTCGACTCGCGGAAGAACGAACGAGAAGGGAGGAACGACTCTTTTTGTCGGAGACCACATCTGTCCTTGTTGAAACGTCGAGGCGTACGCGTTTATCATTCGTGGACTCGGCCGATCGGAAACGAGATAAAGGTTGTCGCGATTCGAACTGTGAAATTCCACGAGAATTCGAGCCGGTTTACGGATTATCCTGGCAGGATAAAGCGAATTCCCGAACGCGATCCGCTGAAACTCGGATACGGGCGTCCCAGTTCCCACCGTTGTCGGATATCCCGTCGACGCGATCCAGTCTCGTGGTTTGGCAACGACCGAAAAAAACGAGAAAAAAAGGAGAAGAAGAAGGAAACGAGGGAAGTACAGAGTTTTCCGAAGGTTCGAAAAATTGCCGGCAATTCCCCGAGCGGCTAAGGCGTTGAACGCAATTAGTCCACTGGTCTTGCACGATGGAACACCGTCTCCAGTATGTATGTGCTAGTTTCTGTGTGTATGTGTATGTGTATCGCGTGTGTACGTGTGACGAACGAAGAAGCCGGTGGATGAGAAAGTTTCTCGGTAGAAATCCAACGGGTGGTTCGCGTGTCGATCGACGGTCTTAGAGGGACTTAGTAACCGGTCGCCGGATATCCTACCATTCGAAACTAGCTTTGCATTTCTTCGCGATTCGTGTCCGGGACACGTATCTCGGAACCTGAAAGCGTCTATTGATTCTACGCCAGCGCCAGTAGTTCAGGGTGAAGGGAACATCGAGGGGATTATGGAGATGCTACGTTTGAATTTTTTTAAGAGAGGACCTGCATCTTGTAACTTATAATCAGGAAAAAAGCATCTATTACTTATACGTGTGTGTATCGAGCAAAGTGAAATCGATAGTTGCGCTCTCGAATTTATGGACGACGTTGTATATTTCCGCGTTTGCATCGCTTCGCTGCTGCTACGGTTCTATTAACCTTTTAACCGAGTGCACTTCTCGTTGGAGTGGTGTTCGCGTTTTCATTTGAACGGTGCAAGAATTTATCGATCCGAGCCCCTCTTCCAACGTTTCTACTTGGGAAATGGTGTATATGAAAATAGCAAATACCCGCGTGCTTCGGTCTCTATTATCGCTATAAAATGATTAAACACTCGGTTAAGGGGTTGAAAGTACGCTCTTCGACGGATCGATATCGACACATGCAACAACATCTTACGACGCTCATCTCGCCCTGTCGAATTCGTAAGAGATTTACAAAGAGAGAAAAGGGAGAACGCGAGAGAAAAATAACGAGAGAAAATGAAAGAAGGTTCGTTCCGCGAAAGATCTTTCCCCCGCGCCAATGTTACGGTATTCGTTCTCATGGCGTGATAGGGAAATTTTTATAAAAAAAAAAGATATCATCAGGTACATACTTAGGTGAGTGTATTATATCTTAGGCGTAAATTTAACGATAATAATTAATAACTAACGTTTAATCGTAATTTGTTAATTAATAGGCTCTGGTATTACGACGCCCGTCAAGGGCTGCACGCGCAACGGCTTGTCCTCCTCACGTAATGTTATTTCGTAACGGGCAACGCTGCAATTATGCGGCGCGCTATCCGTCGAGGGACACCCTGTCGTGCGTAGTCAACTATCGTTTCGAGTAATTAAAACGATCAAACGTGGTAAAGGGTTGGAAACGAGGGAAAAGAACGACGTAACCGTATTCGTTTGAATTTCATCGACTCGTTCTGTAAAAATAGAATTCTAAAAGAAACATTTCGCTATTGATCTATCAGGTTATTCCACAAGTAATATCGTCCCTTATCAATCGCCGGAACTCGCAATTAGTCGAAAAACGAAAACGATCTGTTAGATGTAGAAGCGTATTCCACAAAAATAACCGATGAATCGACGAAGTTTCCTGAATGTATATAGCACAATTATTAAAGCAAGAAATATCGTAATATTTCCAATATTTTCATGATACGATCAACGATCACAATTAATTTGAAAAATTAAATGGTATAGAAAATCATACGTTTAGTTTCAAAACCAAGTTGCAAAATAGAATACACTTGTCGCACCGTTCCTCCCTCCCTGTAGTCTCCGTGTACAGGCACGGAATTACTTATGGAATGTCCGAATGAAAATAGAATAAAAAAGAAAGAATCGATAGAGTACAAAAAAAAAAAACGGTCGAAATTCGTAGCCAATTTCGACTACGCAAGATACGCGTAATAATACGCGAGATAAACAGGAGCAAGGTTTCGCTTATATCCACGGAACGAGAAAGTTGTTCGGTGGACTGTAAAATTTCTCGCGGTACAATACGCGCATTACGATAGAACCGACGAAAGGGAGGGCCTTTTATTTCAACCGGGAAGAAGGACCAAGCCGTCGCAGTTTTAGCAGCATTAAGAGAAAGGGGATGAACGTTTTATAAACTAAACGCTCGAGGGGACGCTTTCTTAACGAAAGTTTCAACGACACTGAGAGAGAGAAGGAGTAGCCGTACTTTGCCTAAGAAATAAAAGCGCGAGATAACAAGGAGAGGAGACGTTACCAAAGAAAACGCTCGTGTAAATGTATATCTTATCCTTTCCTGTATTTCCCACTTGCCAACCCCTTTGCGTTTCCCCTCGAAAAACTTTTTCCTGCCCATCCTCCTCTTGAATCTTCCGTTGTCCTCCATCTTTATACCCACAAGCGTGTCTGTGTCATTTTTCTTCCTCTCTCTCTTCTTCAAACCTGTCGCAGACGCATAAACGCTTCTCCTCTCTTTCTCTCTTCTCCCTAACGCGTGAGCGGCTCACGGAAGACAATGACAAATCAATGAGAGACCGACCGAAGGGAAGGAAGGAGGATGATTCTGTACAAGTCACTGTGCATTCTAGCCTCTAAGGACCTAGCCGATAGGACTAGCCGTTAAGCAAGAATATGTAGCAATGTATAACACATAAGTTTATATTACATAATAAAATCTGTCGATAAAATCCGTTCGAACGATATTTTTCACTTGTGACGTATGATGAATGGTATTCGTATCGTAATAAAGTAGCTATTATTTCAGGAATGGTCGTACGATTTTCGTATCCTGCTCTGGTCTCCTCCATCTGTAAGATTCGCTACGAAACCGATAACCGTCTAAGTATAATCGAATTCCATGAACGAACGATTGAAATGTCATAGGTTTCGTTCGATCCTCCGTAAAATTGTTTGCTGTCGCAATCAACCAGTCGTTGCAGACAAACAAACTAGAGCGACGTTTGCCTTGTTTTAATTTAATCTTCCGTACGTTGCGTACAGAATGTTATCAACTAATGAAACGATAAATTCATTCTTTTCCTACGTTCTGTAAAACCGATTCCAATGTTAACGCGTTATATTTTTCTTACAGAGAAGTAAGAGAAGATGGAAAGGATTAAATTTAACGGACCATTTGATGGCAGTTATTGTAGCAAGAGGTAAAAAACGTAACGGTAGAGAAACATTCTTCGATCGTAAAATGAAAATGCAACAAAAATATCGGTCCTTTGATCGAATCGCGCCACATGCGATATATGCACCTCATGTACCTTGCGCACAGGAGGTAGTGTATACGTTTATACTGGCGGAAGAGAAGCCACGGTTCAGCCATTGTTCCCTCGAAAAATCAGCAAGCGAAACCTCGTAGATAGAACGCTTTCTGTTAACGATCCGATCCCTCTTCGCAAGCCAACCGACAATATTAATAATCGTCCCGGCGGAGCAATTCCAGAGTCGGAGGGTAGAGAAAGCTGCCACCGTTGGTTGTTATCACGCAACATTACCCGAAAATAAAGGACGCGGTGCGGTTTGCTGGGAGAAAGACGAGTACGAAGGACAGGTAGCCAGAATACAATACCTACAAGGCGTACGGATCTTGGAACCCCACAGTCAGATAAGAGGGTGGAGGCAAACCCGCAGCCGCCCTTTGCTCGACCCTCGACTTTCGAGGACGAGCCGAGTGCAATGATGCTGCACGAAATCCAACCTCGTCCCCCTTTTACCCATTCAGCCGCACTTTACCGAACCCTTCTTTATCTCTTCGCGTACAGTTAATCGCATTAATGTCGCCCGTTTCTTTCGCTCCAGACTTTTTGCCGTTGCTTACTCGAACGTAGTATTTATTCCCGGGGAAGAGAAATTAATCGTGGAGTGCTTTTCAAAGAGACCGTCTGTATACGATATCGTATAACCAAGAAAAAGAGTGGAATTGTCTGTGAGAGCGACATCATGGCGAGAAATAATTATATTTCAAGGAAATATTTTCGTAGAATAACATTTTCCTATTTGGGGCTTCAAGAAAATAGTTTGAACGTGTTTAGTTAAGAATAGGCCTGGTACACGCGTGTGATAAATTTCCAAACTTTCTTTTCAAGTTCAAACAAAACGTCTCGTGGAAAATTTGATTGTACGTTTTCGACTTATTTTCACACGCAGAATGACCTTCTGTCGACTATTTAGTCTTGTCCAGTCCGGAATTGACGTTATTTGGTTGGACTCTGTACAATATAGTTTGCTCCTAGATTTTCTTAATACACAAATTTTGTAGAAATACTTTTACAAATAATGCAGCGAGTAACGGATACAAAAAGAGTGAACGAACGAATAAATTGTTTGAACGACGGCGATCGTAAGAAAAATTTTCAAAATTTTCTTTGCGCCAACTATCAACGTGTCAGGTCCCAAAAGATCGTCTCGATGCAAGATGGTTTAAAACTCAGAATAAATCAGGTCGCTGAATTCTATTCGTCAAAATCCACGAGCCTATTGTTCGCCGGTACCTGAGGGAAGTTCCAAACTCGACAGTGCAAATGTTTAAACGAGATAAATCAAAGGACCAGTGGGTGTCTTCTGGCTTGTTAGACCAACCCTCGACGCGTAAACGTTTCCAAACGAGCGAGTCTTAGTCCAAAGATACTCTCTCTCTCTCTCTCTCTCTTTCTTGCTCCCATCTTGGAGAGACGAGCCGTGGATTAATTATATTAACGTTTCAATTAATCAAGCTTGGACCTCGAGAAGAGAAACAAAGATAGTTGTACGATCTGGAGGACTTGAAATGCCGATTGAAACGAAGCTTCTCTCGTTATCGTGTTTATCTTACTTTGGTCGATCTTTCGCCAAGAAATAAGCGTAGCTTTATTAGAGAAACTTAAAGAAAATAGGCGCGAAAGTTCGTTGGTTCTCGTGCTTCTTGCTGGTTCGTTGAGAGAACACGGTTCCAGTCAAGGATTTATACTGGCCGCTCTTCGAAAGTTAATGAAACAGAAACACTCTGCAACGATAACGATGAAGAAACATTTTCCTTCATTTGGAAATGTAATTAACGAAAATATTAATCGGTACTGTAGCTGGGTCGTTGGTCGATAAAATTGAAACCAGAGACCATGAAGGAATTTTTTTTCTACTTCGTTCTAACCTGAAATATTTTTAGACCATCGGAGAAACATAATTGGCCGGAAGAATGCAGCCAGGCTAAATTAATCTCTTTTTAAAAGGTAAAAGAACGGATTTAAAATAATATCAAGCATCCCCGTATTCGTTCATGAAAGCAGAAAGTGTGCTCGTTCACCGCTGGCGCAAAAATAATAAAGAGCGATTCTGAAGCTTTCCACGTTCTGATGTAATCTACGTCGTCTCTCAAGAACCAAAGATATATCACCAAGATTCTCGAAGCATTTCAATCTTACTCTAGTCGTCAAAATTTACCAGCCAAACTAATATCTCGGAAGATCCGCAGCTTCTGTCGCGCGTTTCAAGTAATTCGGAGCAAGTCGAAATGAATGCCAGCCAGTTTCCCACCGACTCCAGACACTGTAGCAATTAAAACGATTCTCGTCATGTCGGTACTCGTGCACATCGACCGTGTATATGTTCATGGAAGAGACCGGTAAAACCGCGGTTCAAATGAGAGATAATTGAGCGTGAAGAGCGGAGAGATGACGATAATATAATGGGAGAAGACGTGTAAGGCGTATCTGGTCGCACGGCAGATCGCTCGTAGTCCGTTGTAAGTGAGATATTGTTAGTGGAACACGTGCGCCTGGTTAGAGGCTAAGACAGTCCCGGGGTTCATAAAATTAATAACCCATAAATCCAGGGGAATATCACCGAGAAAATTGCCCGAACATACATTACGTCGTCGTGCCGACTCGCTTTCGCTCCGCCCTTTCCTGTCGCCGAAATTCGACGAGGGGACGTCCGCTTTGAGGGTTCGTATAATCAAAGAAACCCGCCCTTTTCTCTTGGAATACGTTCATACATCGAAGAAAGTTCAAATACGGCTGCTTTTCAAAAGCGGGATAAAAATAACAGTTGAATTACTGAGAAGTTTGTTTTTTAAGAAAACACTCCTTAATCTAATAATAACTTAGTTTAATAATAATCAGAGAACAAGAACAGCGGGAAAAGAAATTTCTATTACATAGCACGTTCTGTCCAAACGTAGTAGAAATTCAGGTTAGTATAAACTAAAAGTAAAATTAACAGCGGGGATTGTAAATGGCGCGGATATATCGGTTCGTTCTACTTGAACCGGGCGGAAGGAACGTGAGAATCAATGTTTAGTCTGCAAACAAAACTGTACATGACTGCGTTCCTCTGTTAGCAGCGTGCATCTGTTACGATCACATTGTTCTAAACAATGCCCAGAGGTCTCGCTGCTCTCAATCACACGGTGTGTAACTATCCGGCAAGGTTACTTCCTGCCCTGCTGAATCTCTCATTTTCCAGCTCCCACCTTCGCCACCAACGTTCCCTTCGGTGTGGTGTTTTCGAACCAGGGAAACCGCTACGCCGTTTATCCAACAAAGAAAATCTCATCTTTCTGATATAAAACGACCTGCCGCTCGTCCAAGTAGTTTAGCCTCGTAATGGTCAGACATCTCGGTGTACGTATGGTGGAACTCAACTTATCCGAATTCATCGAGGGACGAAGAATTTATACGATAGAAGTTTACCAATTTTTCCATTTATCTACGATTTTTCGTTCATACAAATAAATTCAATCGGAAGAAATTCTCGTGCATAACTGAATTAATATTATTGGTGAAATTGTAAGAGTTGCTGATAAATTGCAATGCACTAGGCAATTATGCAACTCGTGTTTGATTATTTAGAACGGAAATACGAGAAAGCATGGGCGATATATTATTCAAGCCAGTAGATCTTGATCCCGAAGTTCCCAGCAAATTCCTCAAGATTCTAGACTACCTTCAATCAGTTAGTAACTCTTTGGGTTGCTAGTCACGATCCAGTAAACCGTACAAGACTCTCGATACTCGGAAACTGTGAGGTAGAAACCATACGTAAGACGAAGAAAAAGAATAAATATGGGAGAAACGATAGTTTTTCGAAAGCTAAGATCAACGAAAGGCTACACTGTAGACCAAGCTTCCGGTAAGACGTTCCAAAGCACCAACGTCGAAGCTTCCATAGATTAGGATTAGTCTTTGCAGCAGCTTCGTTCGTGCACACAACGAGCAACTCGTTCATGTTTTATGGTACGTTTACGTGGTTAGGTTCCTTGTCGTTCTCTCCATTGGTGTTGCAGCATTGCAAGTAAGTCAGCTAACGACTAACGATAACGCAAATATACCAGACCCCGTTGTCGCTACCTGTTCTGTTGTAGTTAGACTTTGCATTCCTCGGGTTCGTTCGCGAATGCCTTTCGAAGACTAGACAAACCGGGTCAGAAATCAACAAGCTGATCTATCAGAGAGAAGAATCCGACAAAGTTAAAGACTTTGCGTTTAATAATATTCAATCGAAATTTCAGTGTTACGAAAGTGACGTAAAGGGAGAGCGAAAAATGGCAGAATTTATGAAAAAACGTGGAACGACCAGGAAGTAAGTTAATTTTGAAATGTTAATAATTCTCATGATACTACCTGGTAAGATAATATTGCGAATATCGAAGGAAGAAAATAAAATAAAGCAAAGATAGCAAGGAATTCTGAAAAAATAGGAAATAGAAAATTTCGAGACTGCAGTGCAATCGAATGGACTCGACTGTACGTTTGTCTGAACGCGTCTTCCTTCAAATATTTGCATCTTTCCTCTCGCAAGAAAATACGAATCGAATCGCAAGCAGTGGCCTGAATTCCCTTCGATAATCTTCCACGTCGTTCCAACCTCGTCATTTTACCATCGTCCTCGGTAAACTTTCCAATCGACGTAACCGTCTACCCCCTACGTAGAAATATTCCGATAGATATTTCAGCCGCTCGCGTGTACATAAACGCACGTGTGTGTCGCGTTCCGCCGTAATACGTCGTCCTTATAGGAAATTCATAAGATACTCGAAGAGCCGTAAACAGTTGCAAGGTATTTCGCAAACACGCAATATACCCGCGCATATTGAATATCGCGCGAACGGAGGTGACAATCGCAAAGGAAATCGCTTCGACTTCCAGCCATCCTGTTACCAGTCGAGCCAAAGCTTCTCGGTGACAAGCAGGGATTAATTTGACAGCCCGGTTGAAAGTAATATCGGCCCTCGTGAATAATGAACCGAAACGCGGTCGCACGTACACGGACGAAAATACACTCGATTTAACTTTTAATTAATGGATTCGTTAGGGTAATTGAATCGACCCTGTACCGGTGTAACTTTTATCACCGCACCGACAGACCCGACATTCAGCCTGACTTTGCGGCTTTCAAACTTTCTACGATGTTTCAAACCGTCTACGCCGCTAGTTACTATACCGTTTCCAATTATTTGGTCATTTTTCCGGACGAGTGAAATATGCTAGGAGACAAGTTAAATTTGACGTCGTTACCTAAACGCTAACCTTTCACTTTGTTTTACGTTTTTAACCAGCAGAAGCTTATTCGCCAACCTAACGTTCTTAGACACGTCATACGGGAATTAAACGAAAGAACAGAAGGTTGGATGATGAAATTGACGCGTGTAAGATAGAGAAACGAATTCACGGTTGTGTGTTTCACAGTCGTGGCAGTGATCAATATGTCGAGGCGCAGAATCGACGGAAATTCGTTGAATCGGCAGGTACTGCGGATGAGTAAACGACAAAGGCTGGCTTTGTCGTGTGCCGTGCATAGCGTCGGCCGGAAGAGGAAATCGAAAGTGTGATAGACCCTCTGGGATGCAGCGAAGCCTGTATGTAGTCTGTCTAGCGCAGTCGGTGCATTAATGCGGCCCGATCAGCGAAAAGCTGAATATCAGACCAACTTCTCTCTGATCTTTCTCTTTCTTTTTCCATCTTCCTGCTAGACAGGATTTATTGTCGTGTCAGCATCTTCCTACCTTTACTCTTCGACTAAAAAGCTTCAACACCTAGTCGAACTCGTGATTACTTTGTTTTCTCGAGCTTTATTAATCGTTGAAAGCTGAAACCGATTAAACCAAATGTCAGCACAGTCAAATATAGATATCTTTGAGGCAGTAAGAGCAAAAATGAACCGAGCTAAATTTTTTTCTAGATCGGTTCATAGCGTTGATTTAGTGCAATAAATGGGTAGTAGTCGTGCAAAAGACGAAGGAATTCGTTTTTTCATAATCAAACTTCAATAATACATTTTATTCTACATTTTCGACTTATTTCCACACGTAGAATAATCTCTTTTCGATTAGTTTGCCATGTCCAATTCAGAATTAACTATTATACGTTCGAGTATACTCGATACATTTTCAAACTCGATTTTCACGAAAACTAAGCGAACGAAAAGATGTTATTTCCTGTCCATTTTGTTACTTTTTCGCAAGGTATCAGCTTGTACGTATCTTTCGACCGCACGAAATTCAGCTTATTAAAATTCATTACGACGAAATGAAATCACGGGTAACACAGCTTTCACGTGTTTCTAACTGCTGTCAGGTCTTCGTGTCTCGCACCGTTGCATCATATATGTAAAGCTACTTAAACAAGGTACTTAAAAGATTACGCAAACGCGACGCTAATCGAGTTTTATTAATTCATCGAATCAATTGAAGACCAATTGACCGTTACAGTGTTATTCTCGGCAGTGTTTCTACTATCTTTGATTATAATAGATCCTCTCCGTGAACATCGTCGAGACGCGCCACCCTTTAGTCTCGATAACCCTTCAGCAGCCCCTTAATCAACGTGATCCAACGAGTTGGAGGATGGGAGATGAAAGAAGGAAACGAGAACGAAAGCGAACAACGAGCGATGACACGCGGAATGAGAGAGAAAGGGAAAGCATGGCCGGAAATGAAATCGAAATTATTTTTCTCTTTTTCCCTTTCTCCCCTTTTCTCTCTGTCCGGATACACGCACACGCACGCGCCCATACACACACACACACACACGTACAACGGATCGAATGGCTGGAAAATACCATCGAACGAGAAAACAGCAGTAACGAAAGACAAAAAAAGACGAGAAAGAAAAAGGGGAAAAAGCAACGAGCCGAGAGGCTGGAACGTTAGCCGTTCTTTTTTTCCTTTCTTTTTTCCCTTTCGCAGCCGGCAAAAGCGCGTTATGTAACCACTCGTGGAATCCGGACTACGGGTTATTCTGCGTGACTCGGCTGCGTTTCATCGGCGTGCACGCTTAACCCACGAATAACACGCCTCGAACGAGCGAATGGCGCGTACACACGTTTACGGACAGGCGGCTGTGGGCCATAACATCCCATAAAGATGCAAATAGCCGATTGCCTCTCGAAATGAGAAGTATCGAACACTATTCAGGCCATAGCCCGTTCGATCACTAGACCTCTACCTCTCAATCTGTGAAACAATCTCTCTACGATGTAACCGAAAAGAGTGTGATTGAAGCGTTGCGTTCTTCGCCCAGAGATTCGATGATATCCGTGTAAATGTTCAAAGGAAAATATTCGCTAAAATATTTATCGAGCGGCAGAAATCCCTGTTTAAATTCCGCTGCTTTATCTCGCTAAAGATACGAATTTGCATAAACCTGGCCAATCTAGCGATTACGAACCAACCATTCTTCATCTGTGGATAATACATGCAACCCGCTCACGCGCTTAACAAACTTCCATTACAGTAATTGCAACGGATACACGTAGTTCAGACTTTCCCTTGTATCTACCGCAGCGTTATCCGATATGTTGTTAACGTTATATCTGTAGAACCACAATAACGAAGAAGAATGGAAGCAGACGTTTATCGAACGGATTTAATGAACGCATCATCTCGAATAAAATAAAACGCTGGTCGAACGACCTCGAACTTGCGAAGCGAGTTGAAGATAGCGACCATGACGAGAATCAATGGATTACAGCGACGAGTAAAAGGACTTACGATGTCCCAGGAAGGCCAGACAAGAAAAGAAACTCGGCAGAAACAACTTTTCCTCGTAGTCGAATGCAGTTTCACGCAACCGCGGAAAGAAACGAGGGGAACCGTTGCCAGGATACGATATAGCGAAAGGTGAGCAAGCCAAAACGGGATCTCGGAACGAGCAATGTAAATTACAATGAACGATGTAAATTACAATGGGCTGGTGGCGTTCGCCATGGAAACTACGTCGTCTAGCGCGATTAATTAAAACTTACGGTAGATTCGGCTGTTTCCTGTCAAATTTTAACGAAACCCCGAGGAAAGAATCTGGTTCGTCCGGTGGCGAGTCACCCTCGCTGATTTTCCGGCACACGCGTAAACGAACGCGCTTTAAATATTCCCAACGCGGACACTTTCATTTCCGACCGCTTCCTGTCTCGAGAAATATCATCGTAGGAAATTGTCCGCGAGCGCAACGGCTAAGAATAAGCCGAAGCATGACCGAGTTTCGCTCTTATCGTCAACTTGTTCCCTGTGTGTACTTTCGGTGGGCTCGCGGCAAACATTCCAAACGCTGCCAGACACTCGATAACACGGAATTGAATTTTAAAACGTGTAAATTCCACGTTATTAACTCTCATGGTACATTTGACGCGTTATTTTCCATTTTTGTGTACGCGGAAGATGGCTGGCATTTTACATCAAAAGAGAAATTCTGCTCTCATCTTTATGATATTACGAATATCGTAAATGAATTGCTAATTAATTTAACGATAAACGCGTCTGTCTTTGGTAAAACAGCCTTAAACTTCCGTGCATTCTTCTAACAGAACACAATGTGAAAGACTCTAAGTTTCTTAAAGGAAATAGAACTTTTGCATCGTGTGTGGAATCGTACAGACCGTGGCAATTAGCTGGATAGCTAATTACTTGTTAAATAATAACGCTAACTAACTAATTGAGACAACTGTACCAAACTAAACGTATAAACGTTAACATTTATATATATTTGCAGGATACATGTAACTGCAGTCACTGATACCTTACCAAGGGATGTGACGATAAAAGATAAATAAAAATAAGAAAGTTTTAATATATTGTGTTTTCTTCGTAAAAACGTTAGGGAAACTGTGTTTTTATTATTAATATGAACGACACAGTGGACGAAAAATATATTTTCAACGCGAGGCGAAAGAAGGTCAGACTTGAAAGAGGTAAAAGCTCTGTCATTAAAGGAAATCACGTTACCGTGGAACATTAAAAGTTGTTTCTGGATTGAAACTAAAGCCAGATTGGGACATAAAATGTTGGAGGAGAGATGAGATATAAGAGACAAGGGTTAAAATTTTCATCGACATCTATAAAGCAAAAGCATCGTACATGGGCATCGAAGCAGTAAAAACGGTTGGGAAACGTAAATAATTCGTCGATTACGTTCTTAGAAAGATGTTCCCGGCCGTTTTCCCTCCTTCTGTTCTACCCTAGAGAATCGACATGACAAAGCCACAGCCCTTGCAAGACGTACCGCCCTATTCCTGCTCGCATTGGCAACTCATTTAAATAAGAGAGACATCTCTGACGAGATAGAGATAACATGAAAGGGACCGAAGCAAGCCCTCCTCTCTCAATTCTATTGGGTGATAATCCTCCTATCCTGAATTTTTCCCGATGTTCTTCGATTATCCCATAAAACATTGCTGTGTATAGTACACCATAAATAATCGATAATACTTTCAGGCCTTTTCTTCCCTCTAATCTACCAGTAGTTTATCATGGAATATATTTTAAAAAAGAAATATAAATCTAGCTGCAAAGTATAATATAAACGCGAAAGCTTCGTAGCATCTACTATGTTAATAATAATTCACCTAGTTTGTAGCAAATTTTGTCACAACTACCAAGCGTTATACTAACAGTTATTTAGACGTTACGTTGTTACATAGACGTTATACCGTTCCAAGAAAATATACGAACAAGTCTGGGAAATTATATGAGGGGAAATAACATTTAGTACATAGCAAGTTAGTAAATAGAAAATTAGCGAGCTCGAAGACACGAGTCGTAGGCATGAGACAGGACAGAAATTCGTTACTACCACTTTGTAGGAGGGTGCTAGACGACGAGAAGGACGAGAGATACTGGTTTGGCATCTACGCAATTTCCTTCATTAGCATCGAATTTCCGCAAGATACCCTTCCCTGGCTTTAACCCATCCCCTCTGATTTTACGGCGAGCTCCTACCAACAGCTCTTTCCCCTACCACGACTTATCCCTTGCGTAAACCAAATCTCTAGTTGAACAGAGATACGAGGTATCCACCAGGTTGCCACTAGTCATTAGTAAACCAAACCTTATATAAATCAATCGATTGACCCTTGATTGGTGGTCATTACATAAATGAATCGAGTGACCTGACGAGTGCAATGATGTTGCAGACTAAATATTAAAGCTGCGTGGAATTACTGCGACACACGGAAGTATTTGAACACTTACCATAAATCATTTTTATGAATGCATTATACGTGTCGCATGATACTGTTTGAAATTTCAATGAAACTTACCGAAAATATACGTTTGAATATCACAGGGGAAAATATGTACGGTTTTCTTGATTTTCTGATTTTTATGTTATTTAATGGTTAAAGCGGTGTACTTTGATACAACATAACTAAAAAGAAATTCGATCCAAAGACACACTTAATACATTCGTGAGAGATTTCTATGAATGTTCGAATATTTTTGCGTATATAAATTTTCAGACTGGTTTCGAATTTTACCAATTTAATCATAGTGGTGGAGCCTCGTTACGCTGCTGTTTCAAAATGTTTTCTGCAGTGTATATAATTAATATATCTACAAAAAGTTTCTATAAGTATGAAATACTTTTACGAGCCACCGTAGTTGGACATCGTCTCTCTATACCTTTTCCTATCGTACACTCATTTCACATCGGTCAGCGAACAAAAATAACGCGCTCTTACAATGCAAATACGTTCTATATATTTCACGAATTCCATACCGAGCCAAAATAAATGAACTGCCGTGACCGTCTATATATCGGACATCAAGTTGTCTCGCCCAAGACAGTCGCAGTGCATTTCTACATATACAGTGATCGCTGTTGAACTTCCTTCTTTACAATATTGTTCGTTCAACGGTTATCAAGATCTAGTTATGTACTCGATTACCTCGAAAGAACAGTTGAAGAGACTGGAAAAGTAACGTCGACGTATCTTCCGTATAAATCATGTCGTCGTTTCCATATTCAACACGCAGGACGCGTAGTTAACCCCGTTGGCTATCCTGTTCGCGATCAAATTTCATTTAGCTCGATTCTCAGCAAGCAAAATGTAATTTCCATGCAAACTCTCGACCAACAGCGTAAACTTTCCTCGCTAACTAGAAGTCGAGCAGAAACGACTGGATCATCCGGGTGAACCACGAGCCAGGATAAAGGGGTGAAAGTTGCATTCGGCCGTCAGTCTTTTTTATCGAGGCTGGAATGACGGCGAATCAGGCCGAACCAAGATAAAGGTCGCTATAGACCGCAACTTTACAACTTTATGGCTGGCCAGATAACTAAGCAAATTTTACGCTTCTGCACTTTATGTGCCAAGCGACGAATGATACTTTTTTCACGATCTCAACTTCGCTCAGATCGTAAAACTCCGCTTAATCACTTTGTCCTCTAATAGATCAGCTAAGCGAGTTATCTGCTTAATCCAGCTTCGTTCTGATTAAAAGTTACCCATCCTTCATCAAGAATCCAACTACATTTTGTTCAGTCTTCCCTACTTCGTTTCCTTTAATTACTCGACGGCTGGCAAATTTTTAAGTTTTAAAAATAACCATATAACGTATAAATATATTAAATATTTTTCATGTTAGAGTACAAAATATTGCTTGCCTGAATCATTCTAACATATATGCAACTTCCAAGTTCCAGGTAAAGTCCGTGCTGTTTCTCGCAATCCTAACGAACGTAGTTCCACCTTTTTCAAAACAATATTTCTGTTTAAGCCACCGATACTTTCCTAAACTTTTAACCATCGAATCATCCATATCTCCGTAAACTTTATCCGAGTTAGCCTTTTCGAATTTAAACTGTGTTTGTTAAAAACCCCGCTACAGTTTTAAGTTATATAGGCAGCAAGACAGCAAAGACGCAAAGTTTAGTTTTTACAATAGCTATTGTTGAGCATCTACACATCCTTACTCGCACTTACATTGGTTACACGCAGTCCAACTACTTGTCATAAATTGTCCTGAATAGCATCGGACTAACTTGTTCTGGTTATCTTTAAAAATACGTCGTCGCTAATAAATACGCTTTAGAGATATCATCCTTTGTGCACAGACATCTCGTCTATGGTTTATGGTGGTAGACGTTGCTCTTATCGGTAGAAAACTTCTATCGATCTCTATTTCCAAAAGTTCTAGTCATTGATCTTTGCTAAGAGTACTTTGTCCTATCGCAAAATGCTCTTACACGGAAAGTACGGATCTAGAAAGTACTGCAGCTAGCTATACCGATAAGCTCGGTATTACGATAGACCAAGAATGATATCTATATTCTCTGATTACTCGAATTCTCTTCAACAACTGCGTTACCTTTCTTTCCACTCACACATATCGCAAAACTGATTTAATTCGATACGATCTCCACCATGTCGAGTAATACTAACCTAATACTATTGTAGTCCAGAGTGAACGAAATTTAGAAAGGAATATTTAGTGGGTAACACGATTAAAAGAGTGGCTAGATACACGCTTGAAGAGAAAACAGTATGTCGAGAGTCAGGTAGTGACGAATTCTGAAACAGCTAATCCCAGAGGGATCTAGATGGCGAAAGGAGGATTTACTATTAAATAATATGCGTATGTCAATTATGTATTGAATGCTTATTATCCATGGCACATTAAGTAAATAATAGAAAAGACGAAATAGCAATTTTACTTACGTATGTACATCTGCCTCAATTATAAAAAATCAGACATCATCAAATCTGCATGAAAAACTTTCCACTAGACTATTTCCACTAGACTAGATCGCGAAAGGAGGATTTACTATTAAATAATATGCGTATGTCAATTATGTATTGAATGCTTATTATCCATGGCACATTAAGTAAATAATAGAAAAGACGAAATAGCAATTTTACTTACGTATGTACATCTGCTTCAATTATAAAAAATCAGACATCATCAAATCTGCATGAAAAACTTTCCACTAGACTATTATTAATTGCCATAACGTCCATATATCTCCATTGTTTGAAGTAATATCCGCAATCAATCAATAATCTGCAGAAGAAAACCAAAGATTCAAAATAAACGTTAATAAACCTAAAACCGATTATATTACAATGAAGAAACAATCAAACTCAAATTTTGTCTCAAAATATTGCAATACAAGGTATTGGTGATGGTCTAACAGTGAAATAAGAGGCTAACGAAAACCGATTACGAAAAGTTCGAGACACTGTTTAATTTCGTTATAAATTCGTTATAAATAAACGTAAATTACGTAATTTAAATAAATAAATAAACGTAAATTAAATAAACGTAAATGACTAAATAAACGTAAAAAAAGAGAGCACTTTGTAGTTGAAATCTTGCTGTTCAAACACGGTAATACGTCTTGACATCACGCTTTTCGACACTACAGTAATTTGTCATCCCGCCTAAAGTTGCCTAGCTGCTTTCTGATTGGCTGAGGCGGCGTGGCGCGTTTCTTGCAAAGTAATTGGCGCGAAATTGAAATGTCTCTAGTAAAGGACAACGAACTCTGAAAATTTAGACAAAATAACAATGAGAAATTTTTAATGTTTTGTCTCTAATTGATAAAAGGCACGTACATTTTGATGAAGAAATGACTTTTTGTAAAAATCAAGGGTATATGAATCATTCTATAAATCTCGTCGCCACGGATCCAAAGTTGTCATTACGCCGATGATGCTTGAGTATACAGACGAACCTGGTGTGAAGTCAGCAGTAATGGTCTGCACCTTAGAGTGTAAAAACGCTTTAATTAAATAGTCTTCGAATAATTTATTTATCTTTCGTTAATCTAGTAGAATTTTATATGGTGACTAGAACAGGCTCGTAGAATTACGGCCAACATTATTTATTTTTGTTTCTAATCCATCAGTAATTGTACAAATACCACACATCAAACTTATTATATCAAACTTTATAAAACTTAAGATAATAGTTACATACATAGATAATAAAAAGCAATGAAAATTTACTGTTGACTTTAATAGCCATAAAACATAGTATGTATATTACTTTATTGAATTTTTATAATAACATTGTAACGCGCCGCAGATTGTGTTACAGAGGTAGATATTCGAGAATATGACGATAACTTAGACAACCGGTGTATTAACATGTGAATGTGGAAGTTGGACGGAGTGATGTGAAGCGGGCAGTGATAACAAATGTCCGCGTTCCATCTCATTTACTTCCTGCTGTTCGGTTCCTCCTATTGAACCAGTGGAACGTGCAAGACTGTTTCGTTGTCTGCACATGTACGGTGTTTCTCCAGGTGATGGAGTTTCACGACCCTGTAAGAAACATAGATTATATCCACATTTATTACAAGAAAGTATACCTATAATCTTTAATTTAAAGATTATAACATTCGATTCAAAATATATCAAAACATAGTAAGTATCTGGGAGTTTGGAAACCCACTCCATCTAATGCTATGCCATATGTATATACATATACGAAATAAATAAATCGTATATCATGTTTCATTTTATAAAAAGGGGAAATTATATTAAGCCTATTGATATTTTTCTGAATGCATAATTATTTTAGAAGGTGACGGTAAGTTTTTGGATGACCAAGTAGAAGCAAAAAAGAAGAAGATATAAATAATTAAAACTTTTCTATCAAACTTATTAGTGCTTATATTAAAAGCTTGTTTCTCAATATTTATAGATATTCTTGCACTTAACGTTACATAATATTACACTTTCAAGAATGACTTTGTTCCAGTCCAATAAGAAACAAAAAGGTTTCACTATCTCGAATAAACAATTACCATTTGGCTGTATGTTATTAATTGCATAACGCTGGAATAATCAAACATAAACAACAAATAACAGTTACCTATAACTGTATTTGAATCTGATCTAATAGCTTCTACGCATTGTCCAAGACATTTTGATTTAGGGCAGGCAGAGCGGGAATTTGTATCTCTCTTCCAATTAGACTGCAGAAGCGAAGGGATAGATTTTAAATCAACCGAAGGTACATCGAAAAACAGAAAGCACATACCTGTTTAGAAGGACCACAGCATGTTGCATGATTACAAGGCTTGTCAGTCTTTGGACAATCTAGTACACAATCTTCGGTCGGTGTTTCCTTGACCTCGCTGTTAGAGTGGTACTAGAATATCAATAATAGTTCCTCAATCAATTATCAATATATTTTATATCTTTTTGTAGTTTCGTTATTTTGTTACCACTAAAATCCTACATTTATCCAATTTTTATGTAGAATATACACTCATGTTGATACAATAGTATAAAGAACGTCAAATTAAATATATCACTTGCTGTATTAATCACTAATACGTAATACTTATATGTACGATACAAATTACTTACATCAATAAATTCAGGTTGAATTGTCGTAGAATGTATGCCCTCGTTATGAAAAAATTCTTTCACTTGCTCAGCTATTTTCATATATTCTGACAGATTTCTGCATTTTATATGCGCTGAAGCGATAATACGATCACCAGCTAACTGCCACACATGGAATTCATGTACAGCCAAAACACCGTCTACGTTTTCTAGTAAACGTTGCTGAATGGCATCCACCTAAAATAACATATTCTGTTTAGATTTGTTACGGCTAAACAGTATGAAAATTAAAATTACACCATAAAAATTAATCAACGATCAATTAGCTAAAAAATTCGCTAATAAAAATAATAAAAACCTTTTTATTTGATATAGATCTGTTTATAGAAATTTGTACATGTTAATAGAAAATCTCGGTAACGGATATTACTACTGATACTATTCTTATTACTTCTCGTATATTATCTAGAAATTATAGAATCTAGAATGATTCAAATTACCTGAATATGTGTCGGTACAGTCTGCAATAAAATCAGTGCAGATTCTTGGAGTAATGGCCATACCGATTGTAAAATAAGAATAACTATTAAGAGCGAGAGAGCTGGATCAATGTAAAATCTGTAAAAAGAAACAAACATTAAGAGTACTACCGAAGATATTAGATCGTTAAATAGAAATAAATCTGTACATTAGTATACGATTTATATTATAGGATATGTTAGGTAATTTATGCAATATTTACCTATATTTCCATTCTGTCAGCCAAACAATTAAAGCAGAAACTATCACAATCACAGATCCTAGTGCATCCGAGAGTACATGAAGAAACACACCGCGCATATTCATTTGACTCGCATCGTGTACATGGCCGTGTGTCCTTTTGACTTGTGGCGTCGATGGCCTATAACTATCATCATTTTCATTGTCATCCGTTCCTACTAGAGTACTCAATCGGTTGTGACTTCGAGATATGCCATGCGAATGTGCATGAGAACTCCTATGTTCTGCAACCAGAATTATATAACTACATGTAAGAACAAATATTAATTTCTTAATAACATTTACCATGAAAGAGACATAATCCAATAATATTCACTAATAATCCAAGTGCTCCAACCCCTACAAGCAATTTCGCTTCATGTATTTCTTCTACTTCGATAAATCTTTTACACGCCTCCACGGTAATACTGAAACACAATGCGACTAAAAAAACGGCGTTGACTAAAGCTCCTAAAACTTCAGCTCTGGCCCAACCAAATGTGTTTTTGGACCATTTCTTTGGTGACATCTGTAAACAGGACGGAATTTCTAAAATAATGTTCTCAAAATATATTCAGAAAAATAATCAAAGGAAAGGATTTGAGGAAACACAAGATATAAAATTTATAACTGCGATGAGCTTTATAATGTTAATTACAAATTAGCGAATTATGATGCCAAATAAATTCTTGCTGAACAATTACTTGATATTTATTTATGTCGATACAATTACTTGATATTTATCTTGTTCTACCTACCTTGACGGAAAGAAATGCAACGACCAAAGCTGCTACATCAGACAACATATGAAAACTGTCAGCTATCAAAGCCATACAGTTTGTTAGGTAGCCCACAACTATTTCGACTAGGAAAAATAGACCGGTGAGCCATAACATCGTTAATAAACGACATTTCTTTCCTGTGTAACGACCCATAGTAACGTTGGTACCTAAAAATAATATTTCAATTTTATAGAAAAATAACTAAACAATATAAAATTGTATACAATGAGAATTATTGCACGATTATTAACCTAACTTCTTTGTGTCAAAAGTTCAATCTAGAAAAACATATAGTAAATACAGAATAAAGGAAAAAACACAAGATTTTAAATATACAAAGTGTGACAATTGAGAAAATGTAAAAACTGTATTTTCGAAATTCATAAACAACTCTATTTTTCCAATTTGCTTTCTTCTTTGGATATCATTAAAAATATACTTTGATCGTAATATTAATGCGTTCTTGCAATACTTAATTTATCGAGTATATTCGTTTTACAAAATTTATTACCGATTAGAAATCAGCAAGAAATAGGCATTCTGCGCATCGACGATACTTTCCACAGAATTTTATCGGTTGAAAGGTCTTCCATAACTAAAATTTCATCAAAACGTCCCTTACAAATATTGCATACTATTACGTTACACTCAGCAGTGGATACCAACGACAAATTTTTATCCCGTGTTGAATATAATTTTAACGAGGTAAAAAGATCAGCTATGTTTCGTCAAATGTAATTATATTTCACTCTTCGAAAACGAGTTATGATAATAAGAATTAATTAACAATTTTTCACGCAGTTTATCCTCCAACGTGATCACCAATGTAACATTATTAAGGACAAACGTTTGCGGTATATTTATGTTATATATATATATATATGTTATTCTTGGAAAAAATGTTTTGGTAATTGACCCGCCACGATCAATTTATTTCTCGTGAAATTTATTAATAACCTCTTATTATTATTAACAGATTCCAAATTAGTACGTCATAACGAGGAGCAGCGACATCATGTTGAAAGCAGAGATGTTGCCTTAGTGTTATTGACGTGTCGTCTAAAAAATGTTGAATAAATACACGTGGTCCTGAAGAAACGTCGTTACGCGGTGAAAAACACCTGTGTACTTCGTACAACAATTTTATTTAACAGGTTCGGAACACGCTATATGGGCTTGGAATAACAAGGTTTGATTTCGACTCACGCGAACTAGCTTCTGATTTTCTAGTTCCTTGAAACTCCTATAAATGCTCCTATCGTTCCCTAAAATTGATGGAAATCCAATCATTAGAAAAGAATAAGACGACGCGACGCAAACACTGGTAGACCTAATGTTCATTCTTATCTTCGTGAGCACAAGGTTGCGCTTTTATCCCTTATCTGAAATGGCGACATCTAGGAAAAATTTTAAGGTGCATAGGTAGGCTGGTTAACAACTCTGCAAATCTTGATTGTTATTTCTATCTAGATTAGCGCGTAAAACTACAATCCGGACGTATCCGGAACCAGTTTTTTTACGCGTTCTGATCACAAATCATTATCAGATGTAACTCACCCTGAAGTACAAGCAACTCGTTAATAAAATTTTATAATCGCGAAAAAAATCACTGAATTATTAATTATTTCGAAATATTAAATCGTCCGAAAAGCTTCTTTCGTTTATAAGGAAATAATGGATGCACAATATTTTTCGTTTTATATTATTTTATCGAATTACGTATGATCCACTTTGTCCTATCAAAATAAAGATCACAACGTTCGACAGATTAGGTTTCTTATTTGTATAAAGATGCATCGTTATAAAAGACGGATCTGTAAAAGAAAGATACTTTTCGGACGACCTAATACTAATACGTACACGAGAGCACGCGTAAGTACAACTAAGCACAAGAGAGTATGTAAATACTTTTGTGAACGCATAATAACAATCGTCCTTCACACCTGACACTGTATAGTAACATTGATTGTAACTTCACAAAAGTAGTGTATGTGTAGATTTCGTACGTAATTCCTCGCAATAAAACTTCAATGTAATATGCAGAGATATATAGGAAGATATATGTACAATCTACACGGTTCTCTTCAGTCTACAATTTTCGCCGTATATTGTGCGACAAGGAAAAACACTTGTGAATAATAAAGCTATTTTAGTCGTTTAATGTTATTTATCTTTCTGTCCAACTTTACTATCAGCAATGGTCTGAAAGTATTTCACTGTAGTAACTGATTCCTATCATTTAATTGAGTCCTGTTTACTTTAGGTCAAGAACTTATATGTAACAACTTTTAGTACTAACATACCACTTAACCAGGGATAACAGACACATAATACAATGCCAAGGGAACAGAAAAGAACATATTCATAAGAATTTCGTTATATTTTTTGGCAACGGTAAATATTTCCAACGAAATAAAAATTCGTACAGTCATAAAAGAACGAAAGATCACAACACGGTTATCAACGAGATGTAAAAATTTCTTTCCACTAAATCTCCCACCGATAGTAACATTTTTGTTTGTTACATCACGCGCATTCACCACGCTCACAGTCATATTTTATAATTAATACGTGTACTTTGTGAAGGAAGAATGAATATAAAGTGGGCAAACGAAGCGGACGAATATCGCGAATAAATTCGATGAAATATCTTAAGCCACCAGCTTTAGAATAATCCTCCTCTTCTTTTTGTTCCAATATCAAACGAAACTTCGTTCTCCAACTTTTAATTATTAAAATATCATCAACCGTTAAAATCTAAAGCTTAGCACTAATTTATCGCTACACGCTCCACACTAAATATTCAAAAAGTACTAAGCGAAGTAATTAAAGCCATAAAAAAAAAAGTAAACAAAGCTTAGTCGTCATTAAGGATAACACGGTATACAATCCGAACGAATTTAAAGAAAAACAATTATAGAAGGATTCCTAACGACGACTGAAAGTAAAAAAGAATCCTCCATGGTAGAACGAAAAACATAAAACCGTAATTAAAGACATTAAATACACGTATAACTTGTATGTATATTATTGTACGTATATATATATATACATATACACTTGTATGTATATTAAGCATAACACATAAACAATCAAATGGAGTACGAGAGATTAGGAATGATATATTGCAAAATAATCAAGTAAAGCAAATAGAGCACGTCCAGACAAAAGCATGGACGTTTCAGTAAAATAAAGGATTATATATACAACATGTCCAACATTCGAAATAAAAGAAACAATGTTATATCAGATTTACAACAAGTCACTAGCCTTCCTGCTCATACTTTCGTCAAGAACTAGAGCAATTGAAATTTTGACCGAGATGTCCTCAAGGTAAAACAGGAAATAGATGGACAACAATGGCATCGAACTTACAGGCAATTATTAAAAACAATTATACGAATTAATCTCAAGTCTAGATCTATGCAACATATCAAGTCCAGATCCGAACGAAATAGAAAAAAAAATTAAAAAATTATGTACCAGAAAAAGCATGAAAATACCTGCTGAAGCTATATAAGTGTATATGGAGCAACATTTCCCAAACAAATGACATGAAGCCATTGTAATACCCATTTTGAAACCTGGAAAAGAAAAACATCTCACATACAGTTACCGGCCCATCGTACTTACGTAATACTTATACGAATTAATTGAAAAAATATAAAAGATTGCGATGATACTTAAAAAATATAACATTATCGCGAATTACCAAAATGGTTTCAGATCTAATCGATCGATAACCACGTAACATTAATATCCAGCATATGGAACGATTTCATCAACCAGCGTTTAATCGATAATAATTTGTGCTGGTATCGAACACAGAACAGGCGAATATAAGTTTTAAGAAACTATCTTAACATGAGATATATGTTGGAGTAGTGTTAATGGATCTTCGTCTGATTGCTAAGAAATATTAAGAAGAGCCTTATAAAATTCAAACCTAAACGTTGCCACATTCCCAATGTTTCATAATCACAGACGATATTATAATGACTACAAGTAAAAATCTCCAAATATCAAAAACATTGCTTCGAAACACATAGAACAAACCCCAGAAGTTTACTAAGAGAACTGGGTTTCTTACAAAACAAAACTGTCGTTATCGTTGGGCTAAGACTCTGGCTAAGAATACAAAAGCCATCAGTCTTAGTTGAAATAACAATTTCTGCATTAATATCCAGATAAGCTAGGAAGATATTGTCTTATTTTCGAGTTAGGATTTTCGAGTAAGGAGAATTTGGCGAACGAAGACGACTTAAAGAGGCTTTGTACAAGAGTTGATATTCTTCGAATAGAACTCAAAAAGAAAGAAGTTCAACTTTTAAAGGCATATGTTCTATCTTCGAAGAGAAATTGGTGGGCCAACTTGTTTATCAGTGCTCCGAGGTATAGTTCCAAATTGTGTTGAAAAGAACTATACGTAACAGGAATAAGAGGACAATATTGAAGATTCTATGGCTGCTCCAATTGTCAGACATTGATTCTACTAAACATTTATGGGATCTGGTAGATAGGAACTAAAAGCAAAACCTCTTCCTCTACAAAGGAAAGCATGTGAAAGAAACTGCAAGAAACATAAGTTACAATATCTGTGAAACGCTCGTGAAATCATGCGAAATTGGACAAATGAACAACAAATATGCCAAGCACCAATTAAGGCAAGGAACTAAAACGCAATCGATGAAACAAGCAGTTAATTGGCGAAATATATATGGTTATTTTTAGTCTAGATTATGGTAATATTAATAACAAAAAGGGAGAGGAAGAGAATAATTTTGATTGATTAATATTTTACTTACCAGCTTTAACACCCTATTTATTCAAATTATAGAATACGTCTAGGGTACCAATAGGAGTGTACTCTTTAAAGAAGTCTCCTTAGTGTAAGATTCTTTTAGAGATTAACTTTATAACATCTCGTATGGTCGCCATCTCCATCTCACTGATCTAAACCTCGTTGAATCGGGATGGAAAGTTAGAGTAAATTGTAAAATCTGGAAAAGTGAAGGAAGACCGATGGAATTCAATAAGGATACAGTGACATGGAACAGCTAAACAAAATTTAATTGTTAGAGTCTCAAAGAACTGATCGAGAAACTTAGCTCGAATCATTCTATCGTTCATTGGTACCTAAAGCGTCTAGGAAAGATATTGTACAGAAAATAGAAAAATGATTTCATACGATTTATCCGAAAAAATCTTCAGAGGTATTAGTATATACTCTTCTCTCCTAACTCGTCTAACTCGTGTGCCATCTTTAATCGGATCGTGGCAGGGATCTAAAGGAACTTCATAAAACATTGTCGAACATTGAAAAATCAGTAGGAAATATAAACTGCTGGTATCGATGATCTGCCATAAATATAAAAGAAACTTGGCATTTTTTATGAGATGTCCTACATGAGAGGAGAGAAGAAAAGGGCAAACGACAGGAAGGATGCACAGCAAGGAGGCTAAAACCAAAGTTGCAATAGTTTTTAGTCATTAGTTGCTAATTTGTAGTTTATAGTTTATAGTTTTAGTTTTTAGAGATAGAATAATTAAGGGAGTGCAATAGAATAGAGTGGAAAAGAGGGGAGGTAGACATATAAGAAGAGAAATAGACATAAGAGATGTAAAACCGAAAGTTCGTCCAAAGCCGAAAGGCACGGACTAAGCAATAATAAAAAAAAATAAATAAATAAATAAATAAAATATGAGATGTCCTAATATTGAAAATTTGGAGAAAAATCTCAGAAGTCTGATTAAAATAATAGAATAATTTTAAAACAAAAGACATGGAAATTGTGTTTTTCTTATTATCACCCGTCGTTAACCGAGATATCGCCGATGACGCGTAAGAGATAACAAAGACGCTCGCTCTGGCGAATCAGTTTCGGCTAATGGTGGGGTTAACTCTGCATCTATTAACGAAGCAAGAAATGCGTCTATTAACGAGGCAATACTATACTTGACATAATACAGTAAAGACTACTCAATGCTGAGTTCATCGGCAGTGAAAGGATACTTTTGTGAGCAACAAATAACGTATGACGAACTCGTCAGCGAACACCGCAGCTAGGCGTTACATCTGAAGATTTACTCGCCAAAGATCTGCTCGTATCTGGCTCGCGAATTGTCAGCTCTAGTATGAATACAATGATATTTCTGTTTATGAATAGTCTGTAGCAGCTCGCGAATTGATCGTGAACTGCTGGCAAATAGTTCTGGCCAATTGTGAATCCAATATATCTGCTACGGAACAGCCAGCAAGTACGATTGGTAAACACAACTCTTCAAGGTCTTTATACTTATTTCGTTGACAATTTGACAAATTAAATTAATGTAACCAAATTTTATGATAATATCGGGTTTGATCTTATTTTAATCAGAAAGATGTTATCAAGATATTGAACGATTCTTTGTTAACAAAAAAATAAAAATTAAACATTTTTTATCATTAATTTAATATTGTCTTACAGATGTGAAGGTGACACAGATCTTGAAAAGGAAAAAATTACTCGCTTGACTGATCCCCCCTTGAGAGAGCCCCGACCCCATTTATGGGGATGCAACAATTAAAATACAGTCCTTTGTGAACATTTGGAGTCTTGTTGATAATATTTATGTTATAAAAAGATACCAACATAACATTTTCTAGAAACTATTTTTCATGTTGAAATGCAATACTTTTCAATTCTTCAATATTTTAGATATAAAAATAAACTCTTCTTTTAATTACAATACTTAGTATACAATGTAATTATTTATAAATTATAAATTATAAATAAATTATAAACTATTTTATTAATTTTAATATTTTTAATACATCTCAATAACTAATAGCAACACAGTTCTACTACCAAAAATATAATAGATGTGTGATATATCTTCTCATTTCAGCAAATTAACAAGAACTAGTTTTGATATCAATGTTATACATAAGTACCTATATACATGATGCCATAAGATGATGTCATTGAGTGGTTCGTAACTACATGAAAATATTGTCACTTTTCTGGTGATAAGTACAGATAACAAATGACACTTTCAAATTCATTCTTGTTATCATGAAAGGATCACAGTTCTGGATTTTTCAACACGGAATATCAATAAAAATATCTATCAATGTCTTAGTAAATTGAGGTATTAATATTTTGTACATTGTGATATTTCTTGTATGTTCTACTTTGTTATATTCTGAATAAGAATGTGATGACTAAAACCGTAAATTAAACAAGGCACACATATGATTTACACTAACATTGGATTCAACAAACCTACATTACACTCATTCCGGAAAAATGAAGGCTATAACTCCAACTTTTTATAATGTACAGTGCAAAAAAGTAGCAATACATTTCTAGAATGATCGTGGTGAATCATGAAATGTCCTATCTAAAACAGATCTTGTACACTTGACATAAACAACCATAAATTTATAGTTGAGGCAATTTTTCTCAAAAACTGCAAAAATATCAAACACATTGTTTAGACCACAATTTATATGTTAGATCACAATGAGCATTCTGTATACACAAAATGTTTTTGTGTAACTTGCTTAATATTCATGCTTGTATGTTAATATCGTTCTTAGATTATTTACTATTTATTTTTACGTGTATATTAAAATGTTAGTTTCAAGTAACATAAATACACAATTACAATGTAGTTTAAGATAAAGAAGATCAACAGATTATTAAAGTACCTTGCAAATACATGGTAACGAACGATCATTATTTTGACATTATACAACTAAATAAGATCGCCTAGACTAGTTGTATTAAAAACATGTTATTAATAAAAAAACATTTAAGGACATAAAGTTAGGTACTTCATCTTATCTAGGTTAGATAAAGATTAATTCATGTTTCTTTGTTAATAACATGCTATTTACTTTCTATCTGACCGTCAAATGTAAACACACTGTAAATAAAATCAATAGAATCAGTGTGAAAACTAATGGTTCTTTAACATCATTTTTAACAAAATGGTTCAATGGCAGTATATGATTTCTTTGATTAATTTGGCCCTTGTGATGATTACAATATAGGTAAACAGATTTGGCTATTAATACTATGTCACATGTAATACTTTTTATCAATAGTATTTTTGAATCATTTGATAATATTATTGTTTTATATAATTTATTAATAATGAATTATATTTAATTGTACAAATGTTTTAGTAATAATGTTAAACTTTCATAAGAAAAACATCAAAATAATAAGATCAACAAAAATTCTCAAATATTTTATGCATTATGTGAATTAATAGTTGTTTTAATATATTCTGTCTCTCCACATAAATAGAACATATATATTATAAAATTTATAAGAAATTAAGTATAGCCTTTATTGTAACATTTGAAATTATATTTTGTAAAAGAGTTTTTATTTTACGAATGTTGATGATTGCCACTATATATTACAAACATGATAGTAAATATAATCACAAAAATTAATAATGAATATGTTTTATTATGTTATTAACGTAACATATCAATCTGTTTTACACATTTAATAATAATAATAAAATTTATAATCTTTAGAACACAACCTTATTCAACAACAAAAAATATTATTACATATATTTAAAGAGAATACTCGTAAAACAATATTTAGAAACAACATTTAAATACTTCATAAGTTAATAACAACGTTATTTGCTCCATTCTTATGAGATTCATTATAAATATTATAAACACAATGTTATAAACACAATAGTTGTACTTACTTTATAATAAAATATTATAATTCTTGCTATAATGTATCAAAATTGCATCGAGTAACACCAACACGAACTGTTTATGGACATGTTACACAGTACTGATGTGTATTCACGAGTACAAGAACTAATAAAAACTGACATTAGATTTTTTTTAAATACTCCAAAACACTAACTATCTCAATTCATTTTTAAAAAACTAAAGTGTACAAAACATTCACATTTAATCCCAGTTTAACAAAATTCTTGTATAACGTTACGTTACAAAACCACTAACAAAGTAACAATAAAGATAGATAATCAAATATCACTATACTTTTTTGAAACTACCAACAGTAGCCATAATGATACATTATGTACTGAAATTGACTAGCAAAAATGAACTGAGTTGTTTCTTCTTTAATCTATGTTTATATACTATGTATAGAAGGTAAACTTCCCTTGCTATTGTTTTTAAGCATATATATATATTTTTTCAAATTTATAGACTGCAGAATGACATAAAAAATTCTACCAAGACCAAATTTATTCGTTTAGAATTAAGTCAAAAATTAATTCACAAAGTATATGTTTCTTAATTGCGTAAACACTTTATTTATTTCAAATATCGTAACTTATGTTTTGAAATTTGAGATTTCTTATACCATAGATAAAACAATACCAAGAGATGGTTAAAAAGATATAATTTATATCTTTCTTGTATATTGCGCGTAAAATATCAATTAATACGTTTAAGTTATGATAACTAGAATAAAAATGAACCGAATAATTGTATAAAGATTTTAATATTTTTTACATATATAATATATTGACAAACAAGAAATTCAGTTTCTTAGATATTAAAATATTTAGTAATACACAAATGTTTCTGAAAATTACAGAGAAGAAAACTGATTCAACATTTATTCCCTAGTTAGTGTACTAATTCCCTATGTACCTTCCATTTCGTAATTTTAGTTCCAGTTTCAGTTCCGTAATTCTACTACATATGTCTTATCTTGGTCTTCTCAAAGTAAATTTTTGGACCAGTGATAGTAGGTGGTGTTTACATTTGGGAAGTGTATGCTTTTCATAATCTGTAATATATGCAGATTAAATACATAATTATTATCAATTGACAAGATGTAATTGTTAGTTACAGACAGATAAACAAAATTAAGATAAAATGAATTTAATTACTGCATTAAAATTTTATATTACTCGTATGACAGAAGAAAGTGGACCTGGCATGAAAGTTCTTTTGATGGATAAACAAACGGTAAATCCAAGATTTTGTATAATAAATAATATTTAAAAATTACAAACTGAAATATAATTACATGAAACAACTTAAATTATGAACTTTTATATCTTATGTATGCAATTGATAAAATACATTGTATTATTGTTTATAAAAAATGAAAAATGTAAATTGTTAAAGTTACGACAATTGTATTGAATTCTCTTTCTTTTTTTTTATACTTATTGAATCTTATAGTACTTTGATTTCTATTAATATTAATTTTAATTGATATAAATTCCTTCGTGGAATTTTTTCTTTATATAAATAATTCTAGACCTATAAATAAATCTTATGTACATATAAACAAATCTTAAACTTCTATGATAGCATCGAACTATGAACATTTTCATTGACATACTTCTAAGAAATGAAATTTATAGCGATTAGATTATAAGATTTTGATCATTACTTTAAATTTTTATTGAGATAATGTTAGTTAATTATAAAACTGCTGTTATGTTAAATATTGTTATGATTTATCTATTTTACTATTTGAGTAAAACATCATGCATTTTCTCTTTTTTTGTCTATAAATTCTTTGATAATGGTTGAGATCTATATGCGTATATTTGTAGATATGTTGATTTTATATATTTTTATTTATTTTAAATTTGTTGAACATCTGCAGTTTATGAATAATATTGATAAATATATAATAACAGTAATAAGGAGAAATATTCTTTTTAATTTTATATAAAATATAACTCATCATGTATATTAAATCAAGGTGGAATATGTGGCAAACAATATCACAATTAAAAAACATAGCAATAAATAGCTTTTATTAATAACATTGCGGTATTACAACAAATGCTGGAACGATTGCAACTTACCCCTTCTTTAAATGTTAGATTATTCATGACTCTTGTTAGAAAAATTTTATTTATGACATTAATTGTGACATTAACATGCAGAGATAATATAGTTAAGTAAATTGATTATTTTTATTATCTATATGTTATTTGTATCAAATGATAACTTTGCCTGGAGTGGAATTCCCTTAAATGTATATATCAATATAAATATTAGAAGATTCACATATTTCTATATATACTACAATGAATGAATGCTGTAATAAACAACCAACATTCAGCTTAAACAAAATCTAACTTAAAGTGCATAATAAAACAGCATCTTATGAGAAGCAGGAGTAGACTGACCTGGGTCACTATGATTCTCAGTCCACCATATAAAAAATATGTTAAAGACAGAACATTTGATGTAGAATTTAAACTGGATTTTGATCTTTAATATACTTAAATAACATTATTTATTCATATTCTTGTCTATTAAATTTGAAGTATACATTAGCCAAAATATATGCTTGAACTGTGTAATTTTTATTTACAGTGCAGTCTATATCCTGTAATTAGTAAGAGATCTTCAACGTTTATCTAATCATATAGTTTCCTCTGTATTGTAACTTTACTACTGCATGTAAATACGTTAAAATTTAAATTAACAATGGAAGCTCCAATTTTTTAAAGATTAAAATCCTTGTTTGAATATTCATAAATTTGACTTAATTTCCTCAATTTCAATGACTAGCAGATAATTTGGTTTGAGATATTTTCACTTGATAATTGTTTCATGTCTTTATTACAAATATAATATAATAAAATACATTGGTCGCTTAAATAGTCACAATTCGGAACCGAGCTTTACTAAATAGTCGGACAGGCGAGTTTTCCTGAATTAGCCGCTATTATCTGATTTCGACTCCTCCTGCAATAAAGACGCAGAGGATGAGAACAAGATATAGGAAAAGCATGTGAAATATAGCAGAATGTCTACAACAAGTAGAAAATAATTTAAATATCGTGGTATCATTCTAATCCAAAAAATCTTAACAATCTGATTAAAGCAATCTTACAATGATTTATTAGTAATTAAGTAATTGATGATACCCAAGATAACCGAGTTACGTAAAAACAGATACATATATAAATTCAAAGGAAAGTTTATAATTTGTATATTTCCAGACAAGTATCGTGAGTTTACTATATAGTCAGTCGGAAATATTTCTTAAAGAAGTTTATTTATTCGAAAGGATTGACACAAATGTTCGTAACGAAGGATTAAAGCATTTGAAATGTATAGTTTTCATAAGACCAACCAAAGAAAATATCGAATACCTCTGCAACGAATTAAGGTGTCCCAAATATGGCACATACTATATTTGTAAGTAATTACAAAAAATTTTGCATCCTTAAATTCAGTATTCCAGTATTCTAAAATGTATCAGACTAAAATATACCAAACTTATTTATTTAACTTAAAATTATGTACCACAGTATTTATATAGCACTTGTTAAAATTAACATAATGCAAAAATGATTTGTTCTTGATTTATTATAGTACTTTTTGATTTTTAGATAGTAAATTTTTTTAATATCTACTGTTCTATGCATGTATTTCTCGTATTGTTTAACGATAGCGTTTTGTGTTTTGACCTTATTTCTGTACAAAGTGCTAATCTGTATATCATATTACTTTAGATGACCTGTAACTAAATATAGATAGGTGAAAAGAGAGGAGATTACTTGTTATTATTTCCATAATTCCCAATTATTTTGAAATTGTAAAATGCTAATAATAATTATATCAATCAACTATTAGGCTATAATCACTATATTGTTATTTAGATTTCAGTAATATTATCGCAAAGGCTGATATCAAACTTCTAGCTGAAAGTGATGAACAAGAAGTAGTAAGAGAAGTTCATGAATATTACGCAGATTATTTAGCTATCAGTCCGCATTTGTTTTCACTTGGGATTAATACATGCTCGCAAGGTACCGAATTTTTTATAACTAATTAATTAATTGAGAATCGTTACGTGAAAAAATGATTAAGAAATCTATTATAAAGTTTTTGATAATAAATATTACACCAAACTGGTGTAATGTAATGATGAAAGCAAAAAAGAGAGCGAAAAATATAAAAAGATAAAATAAAAATAATTTGTTTTTCTAAGGCTTGCTATGGAATCCAGTACATCTACACAGAACCGTCCTAGGCTTAATTTCAGTCTTATTATCAATTAAAAGATGTCCTTATATACGTTATCAAAATAGTTCTGAGATGGCAAAGAGATTATCAGAAAAAATACGCGAAGTATTAAGTAAAGAATCGAATTCGTTCGAATTTAGACAGGATTCTAGTCCGATTTTATTAATAGTTGATCGAAGAGATGATCCTGTTACACCCTTATTAAATCAGTGGACTTATCAAGCAATGGTTCATGAATTATTAACTATTAACAACAATCGTGTTAATTTATCACATGTGAAGGGTATCTCGAAGGAATTAAAAGAAGTTGTTCTTAGTGCAGAACATGATGAATTTTATGCAAGTGTAAGACTATGCCTATTATCGTTTTATTGATGATTTTATATATGTGTATATAGATACATATAATAGGATTCCTTATATACGTTCAACTAAAGGTACATTTCGCGTTATATGGGATTCCGCTATATGTATAATAATAATTTTCTAATTATTATTAGTATAATTTATATTTAAAACAGAAATATTTTTGAACAGAATTTATATCTTAACTTTGGCGAAATTGGGCAAACAATAAAAGAATTGATGGATGAATTTCAAAAGAAAGCTAAGAAACACCAGAAAGTAGAAAGCATAGCCGATATGAAAAATTTCGTCGAAACTTATCCGTTATTTAAAAAGTTATCTGGTACGGTATCAAAGCATGTGACAGTAGTTGGCGAACTATCTTCTCTTGTGGAAAAACATCATTTACTGCAAGTATCGGAATTAGAACAGGAACTTAGTTGTCAAAATGACCATTCTATGCAGGTGTAGTAAATTTAACAAGTTGTTAATTGTGCTTGCAAATTATTATGCTTTTGTAAGGGTTATTTAACAATAAATAATTATACGTTTTTCTTTACTATCAAAGCTACAAAAAATAAGGGAGCTTATTAATAATCAACAAATACGAGAAATTGATGCTGTGAGATTGGTCATGCTTTATGCGCTTCATTATGAGAAATATGCAAGTAATGATATCAATGGTTTATTGAACTTATTAAAAAACAGAGGTGTTTCGGAAAAATTTTTGAAGGTATATGAAAATGAATAGACTTTTATTCGTGAGTTTGGTATAAGCTTCGAATTTATTACAATTTCAAAATGATATTGCAGCTAGTATACAACATATTAGAATATAGTGGAATTAATGCGAGGCAAAATAACTTATTTGATCGAGAAGCAGTAGCCAAGATTACTAAAAAGTTATTCAAAGGTTTAAGTGGAGTAGATAATATTTATACCCAACATACGCCATTACTGAATGAAACACTTGAGGATTTAATAAAAGGAAAGCTAAGTTTGCAAACATTTCCATATCTTGGAAATACAATGATGTCAAAAAGGTAAATTGTATGTATGTATGTATATTTTATGGAATTCAGAATAGAAAATTAATTAATAAATTTATAATTAGGAATTTGTGTGTATATGTGTGCGCGCACTATTGTGCATATTAGTAACTGTGTATTTGTTATTCTACAGGCCACAAGATATCATCGTTTTTATGATCGGAGGAACAACATATGAAGAAAGTTTAACAGTCCATAATTTAAATAAACAAAATCCTGGGATAAAAATTATTTTAGGTGGCACTACTATCCATAATTCTACAAGTTTCTTAGAGGAGATTCAACAAGCTACTTCAGGCATTTTATCGCGATACAAAAATAATAACAATTGAAACATTATTTGTACATAATTTGGTTTTAAGTATTTATTTATATAATTTGGGATTATTTATAATGGTTACAATCATATTCCACTGATAACAACATTAAGAACAAATTGTAGTATTAAAAAGATAGGAAATTATATTAATGTTAAGTAAAACTTGTGTTTCCAATGAAATAATTTTCCCAATTTCTTCATTTTATTCATCGTAGATAATAGCATCTTGAACAGGTACGTTTGCAATTTCATTCTCCTTTACCGGTACCTTTAACATATATTTCGTATGTTTCTAACGTTAACATGACATAAATGTCAATAATTAAAATTACACATTACAATCTGCTGGACAGAATATCTCTGATTTCTATTGCACTTAGTTGTATAAGTGATGAAAATGAATCAAAATATTTACATGATTAATTAAAATTTGGCCTTATTTTACATACGTGCAACTTCTTCTTATCTTAAACTCAAATCCATGAATATAGAACTTCTGATATTTTATTCCCTTATATGTTTCAGAGGAATTCTTACCAGCTTCCATTTCTAAAATCATTTTTACAATAAAATATACTTATTTTTACTAAATATTGCATGTCTTAAAATAGTAATTTATTATAATCGTTCAAATAAATAGAATGTAATTTATTTAGAGAACTTTAAATATGTATGTATCATCTTACTTATAAACAGGAAAAGTGTAAATATCTTACTTGTATCAAATTTTTAAAATTTATAAGTATAATTAAAATATAGAGTATTATTTGAAAACGTTTTATAAATACATCATAATTTATTTCTTATATATATATATATATAAATGTCTTCTAAGCTGTATTTAATAATTTGTTCGTGGAAGTTTACTGAATCTCAAGAATATTTTAATTAATTTTTAAATTTCAGTAATTAAGAAACGACAACCCCAAATGCAATTTTGTATTTTCGTCTTATTTTGGTTTATAGAAGCTTCTCTTAAGTTACCTATCAAATACTTTTCATAAAAAATGTTTCATACGATATACATGTATCTTTTAATTCTATAGATAGTAAATATTGCTTTTGATAATTAGTTCGCTATTAATTTACGTATTTTTATAACATTCATGCATTATTAATATAAATCGACCAAAATGCACACATAATTACAGCGGCAAAGTAAGTACTTACTTACCTTGAGCCACAAAGATGTATCAATACGAAATATCCATTGGTTAACCGCCTAATAACTACAGGCTGGGTTTTGAAAGAAATGATACGAATTAAACTTAACAATACGAGTATATTCTAACAAAGAATCAAAACTACAATGTAACTTGAAATAATCTAAGTTACAAGAATTATAAAGCCTCGATTTAGCGATGATTCTTGCTCAGTTTTACGTATGAGTGACGCGGGATGTTCTTAGGCACTTACTGAATATCCGAATACGATGATTCGACAGTACGTTTAAAAGGGAATGTAACCCGTAGATTATAATGACTGACACAATACAAAGTACGAAATGATTCAAAATGTACGTGAATCCGATCGCAATGTTCTATATTAATTTTAGGAATTGCATGTAGAATTTCAAAATGCCGCTCCTTTTATATCCTAGAATTCCATAATTTTAATTACGAAATAGACTATGATCTTATACGAACTAATACGATATATGTACTTGCATATTATGCCATGAGCCAACCACATAAATAAGATACGCTAGTCTAAACGTGCGTTTTGGCTCCATGCAGGATGCGTATGTACCACTATATTATTAAAATAAACATAAGTATATTCCATTCTCTCAGCGCATATTCCTCCTAATAATTAATTTCATAGTTTCATAAATGTAAGTCATACTGTATAAACATATATACTATTGGCACATTAGATCTGAAAGTCATGTGAAATTGGTGCAGTAATTATTGTAATTATAGTTAACTTTCTGACTATTATTAGCGCTTATTATATTCGACATCACTGTGTATTATGGTCGGCACTTTCTTATACTTTTGTTTTGAATAAGCTAAATGCTGTAGATATATTACTTATTTTACATATGTATATGCATTTATCTTTATTAATCAATAAGTGGTCCACTACATGAAATTTACAACACTGGCTATAAAAAATTATATTATGTTATTTAAAAAAGTAAGTGTGTCTGACTTTCTAATTGAAAAAGCGCTTTTTAGAATTTGTTATATTCGATTTATTGATTGTGTCGATTCAACGTTAAGTAATTTTTCTTAAGAAAATTTTTCTGTCAGATTATCGGTAATGTTTAGGAAATCATGATCGTCATTATGACGAATACCACATGTATGCCACCCCTATAGCTAACCCTTAGCTATACATAATTAATGTAAGTATTATGATTACGTTTTAGAAGTAAACACTAATCTTTGTTTGAAGAAACGTATACGAAAAAAATAAGCAGCGTAAAATTTCATCATAAATAAAAATTGTTTATAAATTATAATTCATTAACGATCTATGACAATACGAAAACTATATATACTTACTGTATTATGCAAATCATTACCGCTAAAACACAAATATCTACTGAATTTGTAAAGAAATTATTGCTATCTATGTTATTCACTGTATTGCATCAAAAGTATTTACCTCTAATATTCCAGTTGAAAATGCGTAAGTTGCCATCACCAAAGTAGCAAAAAATCCAGCAAAGAACTGATTTCGTCTCTTGTTAGGGAATTCATTTTGCGCATATTTTTTTATACTTTGATCATTTTCTTTGGTCTTATATTCGCAACATTCGTTCGAAAAATATCTTTCCGATATGCGGGATATGTACGACATTAGGTTTGTGCAGGCTTTTAAATGGTTTTGTAATGCTGGATTTGGTAAAGGAGCTTTGAGCAATGGTGCTAAGTAAGAATATACAATAGCATCCAATAGAGTAGGTTCTTCACCCAGAAAATATACTGAATCCCCAAGACTTGTGGATAGCAGTGTCAAACATTTCTGTGCTTCAGAATAAACCTATTACACATATAATACCAGAATTATATATAAGATGAAAAATCCTGTACTTTAAGTAATTAACAAAGACATATACAATTGAGAAAAATATATTAAATTCAATAATTTGTATTTGAGTTAAAAAATTATTTGAATTTATTGGAAATTGATTTTATGCAACAACTTAATATTTATTACTATAAATATTAGGAGTAGTAGAGAATAACTACCACAAATATGCAGATTTATATTAAAATATTAATGTATATGTAAGTATATTAAATTCAGTTATTAAATTTTAATATTATGAGTAAAATGTTAGTATTATCATTTGTGAAATCAGTCTACTTAATTTATCTAACTACCTTATTTTCTATGACGCTTATATTATCTTCTACAGGATACAAAGTTTCAAGCATAGCTCGAGCTTGTCGTTCAAATTTTCCTGGATAGTAAAAATTTAATGGAAAGGGCAGTGTTTTACAATACCATGGTCTTATTAATTCATTCACATTTTTCTCGTCTATCCACCTAAAGGTAATAATATTTCGTTTTTAATTCATACAATTCCATTGAATTTTATTTCACATACTCTTGCCTTGTAATAAGAGAATGTACATACCAAATGAACTGCAATGCTGGGAATAATTTTTCTTTCAACATTGTATTATAAGCCATAATTTTTGCACATTCTTTTCGACTTAAATTCTGTTCTGTATTATAATTCTTTCCTCTAAAATATTCTATTATATCCTTGGTTTCATTAAATGTACCATCATTAGTTTTTAGTATAGGTAAGTTGCCATTAAATGGATTACTAGTTGCATTAATTTTCAAAGGTATATCATTAAATTTGGCATAAACCTAGAAAAATAAGAAATATAGTACCGATCAACATATAGAAATCCATGACTGATAAATGATAATAAGAACAAATTATTAAAAAACTAAAGTAAGTTCAAATTATCTTATTGAACCATTATGGTTTTTGTTATGAGCAGCTGGCGAGAAGTATTTTATGGAATATGATCGTAAATATGTCAACAAGCACGCGGACCAGACGCTCAATACATATTTATAAGCAGTACTCAAATAATGAAAAATTAGGTAACACACATATTGTTTATTAAAATACTGAAATTACCATTCATCCTGTTTACAAGATATAAGAGTAATTAAAATATTCCATAACGTTTTGTGACAATGAGAATATATTATAACCTATACACAAATTACATACCAAAACCTGCAAACATTCCGTGTCAACTGACGGTAAACCCCAATCACCTTTCCAAATAGTTAATTCAAACGTGTCCATTGTCAAAAAATAAAAAAAATTAATCACTTATTTCATAAATTAAAGTACACAATAATCACACGTGCTTCTTTTCACTATACAGTAAACAAAGATTTTTGTCGTTATTAAACCAGATGTAAGATTTAGTGTATTTCTCAGAAAATAATCAATGAATTAATTTGTGAAATCAACAAAAGAAGATTAACTCAAATTTACTTATTTATTTGTACGAATATTTATATATATACACATTATATATATTGTTACATATAAAAGTATATGTTACATATATAGATTAATATAATAATTATTATTAATTATTAATAGTATTTAATAATAATAATAATAATAATTATTAATAATAATAATAATAATAATTATTATTATTATTATTATTATTATTATTATTATATATACATATGTTACTAATTTATGAAATGAAAACTAAATTTTCACTGAAAGACATCTATAGGTATTTCTGTTACAAAGAAATAGCGTAATAATTAGCGATTTGGGTAGTATCTTCGATTTTTTCAAACTTTAATATATTAAAAAGGGCTATTTAAATGAGCAAAATATCACAAAAAGGTATCTTAAACAATTATAAGTATTTATTCTTACTTTAGAACTAAACCTAAACCTAATTCCAATCTAACAAAAATCCTAGAAAATTTCGCTATTTTTATTTTGTGATTCAGTTTGAAATATGTCGATACATTTCATCGATTTTGAAATATGTCATAAAGCTCAATACTTTCAACAACTTTTGTCTGTACATATAACCGACGCTCGACCATAGTTTACAAACTGGGTTGGGTTATTACTAGTATTAAGTCGGTCACCGTGAGGCGGTCAGACAGCATTTCTCTGCTTAGTCCCTTTAAAGAATAACTGAATAAATTCGTTGGATCTCAGTTAGGTAAAGCAGCGGAATGCTGGTCAACCGCCACACAATGGCCGAATTAATACGACTATTCATCCAAACCGGTTTGAGTTATTGAGAAATGGTTTAGCATTATATTTAACTCTAGTAAGCAAAAATGATGAAATTTTTTGGGATTTTTTCTAGATTGAGGATAGGTTAGGTTTAGTTCTAAAGTACAATTAATAGTATTCATAATTGTTGTACGTAACTCTTTTTTATGATATCTTGCTTATTCAAGTAGCTTTCTTTACATATTCAAGTTTAAACAAAATCGCAGGTATTGAACAAATTGCTCACTATTAGATTAGTAAATCAGTTAGTAGTATTAGTCGCTAATCATTTCTAATATTTATTTTTAAATAATAAGAAATGTACATTTGTTGAAATTAGAGCTTGTATTCTTTTTGTTTGCAAGTATTATATATAAATGATATTTAATAATACCTATTAAAAAAGAAGACTGATATTTCTTTAAAGAATAAACCGCACCGGCATGAAAACTTAGATGGCGCTATGTACATACTACAGATGGCGCATATAGTCTTCTTCGATTGCGGTTGCAAATATTACTACGTACATTCTACTGGAACCGATTACTATTCCCATACTTCTTTGGAAGCGAGAAAGTTCACTCGATCTTACGTATAAAATACAAAGTAAGTAGACTTTATCACAAAGCGAAAAATTATAATTGTACGCAATTGTTATTTTAAGGTAGTATTTATATTTAGTTCATTTTGGAATACTTTCAATCGTTATTCAGTTGTTTTTATAAATATTTTAACAATATTTGTAAGCGTAAATTTAATAATTGTTAAATATTACAAATATTTATAGATAAGCATTAAAATAAGAATTATATTTTATTATTCTATTAAACTTAGATTAAAATCGTTTGTATTTGATTTCTTTTTGCGAAGATGCATATATTCTGTTTCTTCCTTCGGAAGGTTCTCGATGGTCCATAATCGCACAAAAAAGATATTGTAGAAAGCCTGAATATCGACGTTACTACTAGAAATCAATTCATTAATTTCACAGATAATATTTAATTGTATTATATGAAATATGTGCTACAATATGTATTTCGAAGGTCGATGATTGTGTGGTACTTGCATAAGTATGGGAAAAATTTTATACTTGCAAAATAAATCTTTAATCTTTTACGTTTAAATCTGGACAGTCAGCATAATTGAAATAAAGTTTTCTTTCGGATATAAATATCTAATATAGACTATTTTACATAATTGTGCTAATTTTTAACATTTTATAAAACATCTTTATAATTATTGTTTTTATATTTTTTGTAATTTGAAATGCTTGACCTTACCGGTCTATTATTTCATCAGTTCTAGAAGATTCATTGCTTTCAGTAATCAATCATGTTATTCATCTGCTATTATTCAGCTAATTTTCAAATACATTAATTAGTAATAATTTTTGATATTTCATTTTCTAAAATCATTTATATATTAATTTCATAAAAAATGCGAAATATTACGAAGTATATTTTTTCTCTTATTTTTTAACAAATTTATACGTAATATTTAGATAACAAAAAAGAGAATTAGGATTTATGTAACAGCGATAAGCCGAAGGTTAAAGATATAACGGAAAAAATTCGTTACTCTTCTTTATAGGTAAGATAAATTCGATTATGATAATGTTATGAAATTTGGAACTTGAAGGTTAAAGATAATTTATATACTATTTGTATGATAATCTGGTTATTTGTATGATAAAAGGTTTAACATACGAATATTTACAATTTTATGAATATTTGTATTCTTCATATATTTCATATAAAGAAATAATTGTTATATATATATAATTTGTTTATAACAAGCTACTATACAGATAAACTTTCTTTTTTTTACAAGCTCAACAAAGTTCTACAATTTGCTTCATCAAGTAATTTCAATCTTATTGGTAAAAATCTTCTTTTTGTTGCAGTAATTCAAAACCCATCATGCCAGTCCCAGCTCTTCAGAAACCTGCTCCTGCTTTCCATGGTACTGCAGTTGTAAAGGGAGAATTTAAAGAAATTTCCCTTTCTGATTACAAAGGGAAATATGTTGTATTGTTCTTCTATCCATTAGATTTGTAAATATATTATTTTATAATTTTTATATTTGGCATTATATGTATAGTTTAACATATCATATACTGATATGTGATCATTTGTTTTACAGTACATTTGTTTGCCCAACTGAAATCATTGCCTTTTCTGATCGTGCCGAAGAATTTGAGAAAATTGGTTGTAAACTCATTGCTGCATCTACTGATTCTCACTTCAGTCACTTGGCATGGGTAAATACACCACGTAAACAGGGTGGTCTTGGTGAAATGAACATTCCCCTTCTTGCTGACAAAAGCACTAAAATTGCACGCGATTATGGCGTGCTTGATGAAGAAAGTGGAGTTCCATTCCGTGGTCTCTTTATCATAGATGACAAGCAAAAGCTACGTCAAGTTACTATTAATGATTTACCAGTTGGCAGGTAAAATTGATATGATAAAATAATGTTTTAATATATAACATATAGTTTTGAATGCTGCTCTACATAACAAATTCATGTATTTGTAGATCTGTTGATGAGACTCTGCGTTTAGTTCAAGCATTCCAGTATACTGATAAACATGGAGAAGTATGTCCTGCTGGCTGGAAACCAGGAAAGAAGACTATGAAGCCTGATGTGGCTGCTTCTAAGGAATATTTCAAAGATACATAAATGCACCAATTAAAAAGATTCCTACATATTATTAAAACTGTCATTTGTGTATAATACTTTATCCGTACTAAAAATCAGTAGATTATTTTGTAATGAATAGGATATTATTTAAATATCAATGCTAATTATATTTTCAATATGAACTATTTTCATTCCCTACAATAAATGTATTTCATATATTGTGTGCTTAAATTATTTATTTAATATTCTCCATTATTTTTGTTTAATGTTTCTATGTGTATAATTGTGTCTTCAAAGTGAAGATTGTTATTTTCAATTATTAAATAGTTTTTGTTAGCAACTTAATTTTGAGAGTATGAATTTGAAATTACTGAATTGATGTTATTACGATAAGATGATAAATGTATGTCTCAATAACTTCTCAGTGTAGCAAATGGAATTCTGTAAATCAGTATCTGCCAAATTCTATAATATATGATGACTAATGACTGTGAAAAGGTTATTGCTAAAGCAGGTTAAGAAATTTAAATAATTCATTCATTTACTATGTTAAAAACTGATCAATACATAATTTGCGAAATATATTCTTGATGGAGCACTGAATAAAAATATTTCACTTTTTCATATCATATTTTTCAGAATATTAAGATGTTTTTGATATAAATGTATTTAGTATTATATCATAGCCTACAAAATGACGAATTCAATAATAATGTTTTGAAATTATCTTTAATCTTAAAATATAGAGAGAATGTATGATACTTTCTATTATAATAGTACAATATTTTTTGAAATTACACTACTTCAACATCTCTTTATTATAAGTTATTGAATTCTTTTTATCGGCTGCAACGTAACACTAGAAAATGAGCAACGTAAAATTAGAAAATGATTCATTAGAATGGTTAGTAAATTCAAGGCTAGCTTAAGAACTCAAGGCACAGAAAAAGAGAGAAATCTTTTTATTCAACGACTATGGACGAGTATGGAATAAAATATTAAAACATTATAACTATGTTCATAAAATTTGATATTTAATTACAGGATGTGGGCTTTGTCATTGCTTTATTGTTGGATTATGTGGTATGTGTGCATTTGCAGAAGCTTGCGTTCTTCCAATTATTTTAGTTATAATCCCATTTATGGCATGTGATTTAAGCCTAAATACAAGCCAAGTGACTACTGTGTATGCTATGTTAACTTTAGGTACATATACATATATATATATATATATATCGATAGATTATACAAATGTGGCTTATTAGTTTATGCATTTCTTACAAGAATATGACCAACTGATAATTGTTAATTATCAACAAAAATTTACGTATGTAAATACAAGTAAATCAAAATTATATACAATTGAATAAGGTGAAATATGGTTTCAACGCTATTTAGTTCCTCTGCTGCCGTAAAAACAAAGATAAAGAAATCTCATAAGTTAAGCAAGATAAAAAAAGAGATTATGAAACAATGATTAAAAAAGCATATTGCTTAGTAGATAGAATTTGTCGATGTTGAGAAATAATGAAGAAATCTTAGATGATCATGAAAGTGATCATGAAAGGGGTTCTTTCTTACTATCTTTTTAACAATATTAGTAACTAGTAATGACGTCACAGGTCAATTATATGTTAATATAAATTACAATGATAGTATAACCAGAGTTGTACCAACTAACCAAATTTCTCCTCTAGTATAACTAATCAAGCGAGGTTCTCTTGCCATTACTTTAACAATAAGCGGAAAATAATCTGATCACATATCAGGCAATTACTGGTTACATAAACCCTGTAATCTCCTTGGTAGAATGAAAAATAACTGGTTAGCAGAGACCGTTTTAAAACCTCATTGATCCTAATTCAATGATGTTATAAATCTTTTTACTTTGTGTCTTTACGTTTCCAAATAAAATATATTTAAAATAAATTATAAAATATTGTATATTTAGATAATTTATAATATTTGATGAAAATAAGATTGTGTATAGGAATGGCTGTAGGAGCATTTGTATTCGGAATAATAATCGATGCAAGTGGACGTAAAGGATCGATTCCCGCCACTATGATCGCTGTGTTTTGCGCCACTATCAGTTTATCCTTTGCGCAAACTACTTTCCTAATATACCTTTCAATATTTGTACTTGGACTGGGGTAAGTCCAATTACTATCTATGAAATCACATGTGTAATTGTCATGCATAATAAGTGAGGTATATATACACGTAAAGCTGAAAATATCTGCTCGTTACATATGTATAACAATGTATATTTTTTTAGATTAGCCGGTAATAACGTGGTTTTAAGAGTATATGTAATCGAATTTTTGCCCATGAAACGAAGAGGCTTTTGTTTAGTTGCTTTGGATGTATTAGGAGTTATTGGTTATGTGTCTGCTTTAGGTAAAGATTATAAAGGAGTACGAAAGTCCTAAAGTCATTAAACGTTTTATGGTAATTGAAAATAGGATTGTCATGGCTATTGATGCCTTCGATCGTGCGATTACAAAACAAAAAATTTCGACCAAATTCTTGGCGAGTCCTTATAGGATTAGGAGGTATACCAAATCTGATCATGGCATGTGCGACTAGTTTATTACCGGCAAGTCCTAGATACTTGCTTTATCGGCGTCGGTACGAAGAAGCGTTAACTGTATTACGGCAGATCTATGCAATTAATAATTCGAAGCATGCCGATACTTATACAGTACGATTATCTTATATTAAGTCATTTTTCTCTTTTTATAAGTACAATTTTTCTGTGAGTCAAATTTCAGATAATAACACTGCTAAAATATTGGAACATTACAACCATTTTCAAGCTGCAAACCTTTTATATAAAATTTCAACGACTGAAATATATAATATACAGTAATACATTTTATTATTCCAGTTACGTACTTTAGACAATTGTGTTCGACCAGACGAGGAAGATGAAGAAGATACAGGAAATGTGAGTAAAATAGTGTGGAAATTCTATATAAAAACACGCAAACGAATCCGCAAGATATGCAGCACACCATTTAAATGTACCACGATATTAGGACTTTGTATCAACCTTTTACAATTTCCAGGGTAACATATCGTTTTCTATTAAACGTAATCGCATTAAACACGCTTTATCATTTGTTGTGATAATATGATTACAATAACTAGAATCATTTGGGTTGCTCTTTGGAATACGCAATTGTTTCAAGAAACAGAAAACTTTAACAAATCAGCAAAGAAGAATTCTACATGCGTTGTCGATATAGAGAACTTGGCATTAGGATTTTTGCACAATTGTCAAGAAATAGACACGGATCGTTTCAGAATTCTTTTCTATCTATCTTTGAGCTACATATTAGGAGAAATTTTGTTGCTAATTGGCATCGATGTTATTGGTAGAAAAATATTTCTAGGTAAGCGTATCGTTAGTATACTTTTCATTCTAACGTTGCTATATCATTAAGGCCAAATCTTTTCGATTTTATTTTTTAGTACTTTCAGGATTAGTGGGAACAGCCGCGTGTCTTGGTTTATTATTTACAGTTCATAATATAGTACAAATCGTTCTTTCATTGATCATACTAGCAGCTTACGCGATTGGTCGTACGACAACTTCGATACTTTTACTGGAAAATTATTTTACCGGCGTAAGGTTAATTATGAAACAGTTTCTGTGATTAGACGCATATTTTTTTTGTTAGTAACGTATACAAAGATATATGAAATTTTTAGTGAATTTAGTATAATTTCAGGGGTACGATTATCGGTTTATCCAGAATATTTCCATACTTGGTTGGTAGTTTTACTAAACTCTTTCTAAATATACAGTGTCTTACTAGTATCTACATTATGTCAGGAATTTTGTTGAGTAAGTAAACTTGGTGATTAAAAATATTGAACGAATTTAACGAGTTAATGGTTTCAGGTGCTGCTGTTGCAGGGTCACGAATGCCTGACCTAACCCGATTACCGATGCAAGAATAACTTCTTAATGTTCATATTTTTATAATCTCGATAAATTATAAATAATTCTCTATGTCTAACTATAGTTATGTTGTAAAAAACAGAGCAGATCGTTATTCATATTTCGATAGCAGTCATAAATGTTTCTATAGTACATGAGAATTAGGCAAATTAGTATGGTAGAAAATATAATAAAAAATATGGCGGTAAAAATGTAGCAAAAAATAGTTGTATTGGCATGTACAGGGCATGCAGACGCATATAAATACAAACGTGGGCGGCTGTTCGAGAGTATACGCCATAGTCTTTCCACCGTCTATTTTCGACGAGAACAGGAAGACCGTCTCTTTTACGTGGTTATCGTGGACATGCTCTCGCGCATGCTCTTCGAACGTGGTGGAAAGCCTCATCGTCACGAATACGCTCTTGTATTCGTTGTAAATACGAATGCCGAATGCTCGCTACCGAAAATAATCACGCGAGGACGTTGTTGCGATTTCAGGCCGCTTCTTCCGCGGCTCTCTTGACGCCGCCAAACGTAAAAAATGCATTCCCACCGCGAACCTTCGAGATATTCGCCGCAAGACCTAGCGATATCCCTTAACACGAATATTCGTAATAACATCGGTTTCATTAATAATTAAACGTACGGTAAAATACCATCGGTCGTGTGCTTACTTCGTGTTGGATCAACGATAGAGGATCAAACAAGTAAATTGTTACTGATGTGTAACGAAAGAGTGATACAAAATTTGGTGCTGTTCATTGTTCGTCCCCGTTACCTTGACTTCAGCTTCGAAGATAAAAGACATTATAGTTAAATACTTCAGCAGTGACTGTCATTCTGTATTGTGTTAATTTCAAATTAAATAAATGTTACAATTTCTAAATATGCCAAACTTTGTTACCAGAGGTGTCTAAATTCGATTCGGTGCTACGCCTATAATGTCCATGAAAAAAGATGTATTCTAAAATTAGATTACTCAGATATATTTAGAATATTAATAATTCAATTGACAAACTCGAGAAAGAGAAAGAGAGAGAGAGAGAGAGAGAGAGAGAGAGCGAACAGCGTAAAACGCACATGTAAAACGCGTTGGTAAACGTATTAGATAAAACTAGCCAAATGGTGGATAATGAGAAGTTTACTGATCACAGTGGTCAAAAGACCGAAAGAAATATCGGTCGACCATGCACGAGCCACGTTAACGAACAAAAGACATTCAAAGCCAAACACAAAGTGGATGAGAGTGATTTACCTGTACCTCCACCGGATCCATGGGCGAGCCTATGGCGTCTGCAAAATACACGAAATCAGGCGGAAGTAGGACAGAGTCGAAACGTCGATGAAGACGAAGACATAATCGCCTACTTGACGGATTTCGGGACGTTGCCGTTCGAAGGTCAAACCTCGGAGTGTCCTTCGAGAAATTCTGCTATGTCTGCAATGGCTATTTCAAGTCTTTACGCGGAAGACGCCTTCGAGCAGTTGGATCGTCTGTATGCTTTCGCCGAGGAAATTCTCGAGCTCAGGGATCGCAATTCCAAATTTTTTAGACGCGTCAGGAATTTAGAGCGACTGAAAGTACTCCGTAATGCCAATCAGAAGTTGGAAAATGCTTTCGAGCGAGACAAGGACGCGACGATCAACGTTTGCGAGGAGGATACTGGATTCGCAGAATCCTTGTTAGACGCTATGTTATCGAATTGCAGAGATTCGCCATTTCAAAAGCGGAACATTCGATCGTCCTCGTCGAGACAAACGAGAAATAAATTCGACATCGACAAGCAAACGTCGACAGATGAAATTTCTGGGAGCGCACCGAAAGTTTCAAAGTGGACCAGGGTTAAAGCTGCTTTCAAGTGGGAAAGGGCTTATACGAACGATACGGAAGTAATAGATCCATCGATGACAACGAGTACGTCATCGACGACCACCGCCTCTCCCTCCACTCCAACGACTAAATATCACAGAAATCCAGATGTTGAAGTTAAGGAATCGAACAATACGGCCACTTCGTCACCCGTTAACGAACCTTGTAACACAGGCACGCTCTTTGGTGGAACTTCATCTCCATCTTCGTTCAACGAAGGATTTTATGATTGTACGAAATTCGTAAACTCTTGTTTACATATATATGTATTCGTTACAAATATTTTTGCCATTACGGTTTGTCGAATATTATCTTTTTGCAAATTAATCATTTAAATGAAAGACGTGAGGATCATTTGTAACTAAATCACTCAGACAAATTTTAAAACTCGGTCTTGATAGATGATCGTATGTTCATGTTTTTTCGTAATTCGTTAAATTTTTATAGGTTCGCAGAAAAGTGCTTTAAATCATTTAGATTACCAATCCTTAAAGAGAAAACCTAATAAAAAGGCAGATTATGGAAATTGGCATAGCAAATCTCTCGATGATAATATCCTTATACTGGACACTTTGCAAGTTAATGAAACGGGTCTAACAAATGAGGTAAATAAAATGTTATTGTCATTTATTAAATTATATTTTATTGTCTATTATCTTTACACATTTGGATGCAGTTTAATTAGCTAAATATCCGCTAACTTTTATTTTCCACGCACTTTGTCTTTGCGATATATGCATTTACGAACGTAAAATTTACTCTCGTACATCAATTCTCACAAATGAATTTTACTCGAACAAAAATCATTAGCTGTTATCGTATTGATAACGACAGATACGAAAGTATAATATAGTTTAAATCATGATTCGCTTTTCTATAAAATATTTACTCGATATAAATCTTTCTATTATCAAAATAAAATTTTTATACAAAACTAGATCGGACAAGGAAAACCATTAATTCGGATTACATCGGATAACGATCACGCGACGTTATCGTCGAATAAAATAGACGAAAAAGATACGGAATCGACATCAAAGAGATCAACGCCAACTTTAACTATTACGATACCTTCACACGATGAGGACAACAGATACATATCTTCCCCGGAATCAAACTCACCACTCTTTTTTAATACAAACACCTCTGCCGGAAATTCTCCACAGCCCAGGAAGACATACCGAGACCTGTCTATAAACAAGGATTTTAAACGGCAGGTTAATATTGTCTTCCTTTATAAATGAAAAATTAATCCCTTCTTATATTTCGAAGATACATTTTGTCCACGAATTATTTACCTTAATTATTGATTTAGTTAATTTTGATTAATTAACTTTTTAAACTTCACACGTTTTTATTATAATGTAACAGCGATCATATGGTGGAGAATCAGCGATTCTTCCCTCAAAAGCACAGAGATCAGACTCCAAATGGAACAAAGTCAGACGAGCGTTTCTAACGAATTCAACTTCAAGCATCTCATCGAATTTCATCAACGTCGTTTCCAGACAGATGCTTTTTCAAGACGGTAATTTAATAATTTACCTATTCATACAATGATATTTCTTTCTAAGAGGACCAGCTTCACGATGATCGTCGTTTCTGTTCGTTTTTAGCAGCAGTGACACAATTGTTTAGGTGTTCCAAAAATGCTTCGCCCTTTTTGCGACACGTTTGCGAAACATTCGTTAACGACGCCTTGTGATATTCCAAAATTCCACGTTGCAACGATTCGATTTTATCCAAACCAGTTTGCGCGTTCTGAGACGTTTTGTCTAATATCTTCTCCGCGTAGACTGCGTTTTCTTCGATGCATTTGGCCAACGCTTGCGGAGTTTTGCATTTGCGACAGGAGAGTATCAGAGATTTGGCACGATCGATGCAAACCAATACGTCGCGCTCTAAACACTCGATATTTACTTTTATTCGTTTTATTCGGGGTACGACATCGTATTCCACGTTCTCGAAAGCCTGGCGAACCTCGTGATTCAGCGACATAGCAGATTTGCGTTTCATAGAACCAAACGATGGATCCACCGCGAGCAACTTCTGAAGCGTTTTCTTAATGTCGTGCAAAATTCCACTCACCAATACCTGCTCGTTATTTTTCGACAGTTCTATGTCTTTCGTTAACTGGACGAACATAGATTTTGATTCGTTTTGAATGTTATTCAAAATAGCGTTGGACTGTTTCGTAACGTTCTCATACGCTTTCTGATAAACATCCACGACGCTTCTTTCTTTGCACTGAAATGTAAGTTACAAATCGTTGTCGAGGATCATTGTGTTAATGTGATAGAATAACGTACGCATTTATTACTTTTGGCGGAGGTTTTGCAAACAGTTTCTTACAACATCGCTGTTCCTTAGATATTTTTGGGCATTTAGCAAGATCCTCTTGATATTTTTTACATTTCGATAATATCGTTTCCTTTTTAACGTCTTGCGGTCTTTTACATAGTGTCTTGCTGCATTGCTTACCCTGTACAGAATATTTGATAATATTGGTATGGATTCTACGAATGACAGGGACAATAAATTTTGCGACCAACATGCCAAATTCACAAATAGAAAGTAATCAAACAGCCGATCTCCGTGCGACAAAAGAAGACGATTTTTTATATTGGAACGATCGAAAAGTTCGTAGTAGTTCTGATAATCGATATAAACAGTAATAATACAAAGTATTGCTTTATTTATATTTGACGAGATTGGTAGAGAACAATTTATTATAAACTTTTGCCAATCAACGAATCACTAGGGTCAGATAAATGTTGTTTTTCATCAATTAATTAATTAACGAGCACTTCTATGATTGATCGCACTAAAATTCAACGTCGATAACAATTCTTTTTCTTACTCACCAGGACTGGAAGCATCAATCGGCTGTAGTCATAACGACAGCGTGGAAAATGTCGAGAAGGCAACACCGTCGAACGCGCAAGTGGACACACGACGAGATTACCGAGCTCTTAGGGAAAAACTGGGAACCGAATTCCACCAAAAACTGATCGAATGGGAACGTTTAAAAAATCTTCCACCTCGCGTTGCCACGAAAGAAGTTCGTGAAATTTCGCCCAGTTTGCCAAGTCCCCGTGAAAGTTTATTATCTGAAGAAAGATTAGCTCCTGAATTTAGGAAGAAGCTGCAGGACTGGAAACGCGCAAAGAAAGTACGACGAGGAAGTGCTCCTTTCGAACAACAGAGGATCAAACGACGTCGTTTGACCGACTGGCAACTTTGGAGATCTCCTTCGAAAACTGAGCACAGAAATAGAGAGATCGCAACCCCGCAAGTTAACAGTGAATGTGGAGACATCGCTAACGACGGGAAGTCTCAGCTCTGCGATGATTTTCCACGAAAAATAGAAAATTCGAAGAGAACGAACGAGACTGGCAATAATGATTCCCAATACTCGATACGATCGAAATCGCATCAACATAGAATCGCGTCTGGCATAGATGAAACCGAATTTTTCGTTCTAGAAAGGTTACTATCATTTTTTAATAATAATACGATTAAAGAGAGACGGGGGTGTGACGCTCAACAGTTGGAAGAGTGTTTTGATGCAGATTCAAGGTATAACGCAAATACATGTTTTATTTATTAAGATTGACATTAACAGTGAACTAACCGTAAATAGAAATTCTACTCTACTCTTTTCTTCTAACATTCCAATTAAAAATAATAACAGTAATACCAATAATTGAAGAAATATTCACAAAAATTTGTAAATCTACTAATTTTCATGTTCACACGAAATCGAACAGCCTGGCAGTGACACGCATCTTACTAATGTGTATATTTTATTTAAGATCATATGCCGATGGAACACAGAGTCTAAACGATAGCAACGAAGTTTTCGTACGAACGTCTGTCGGATCCTACCGATTCGAAGGTATTTCACGAGAATTCACAAGAAAACTATACGATTGGGAACGGTATCGTGGAATATCGCCCACATCCTCGACCTTCCGCCTCCTAGGACCCGGTTATATACCTTCTCTGAGACGATCGACTATCGAAACATCAACGAATTCAGCCACAAGTAAGATTTTAATTCATCAATCACAGATAGAACAGTTTTCTCCACATGATCGTTTGAATAGGTAATTATTTAGAAGCTAGAAGCAACGAACCGGTATTGTTGAAAGGCGGCTGTTTGAAGAGATCGAAATCTGTCGGCGCCATGATCGAGAAAACTGATCAAACTGCATTTTTTGTACGTCGTTCGAACAGCTTACAGTCATTGGATCATCTCACGAATAGATTGAAAGATTTGGATCGCGTCGATATCTTGCCAGATACTAGTAAGTATTATCATTTATAGTTGTTTCGTTTCAACAGCCGTGTTAACACTAGAACTACCAAAGTAATCAAAATGTACAATTTATAATTATTCACAGAAATTTTATAAATTTATGGCGGTGCATTTTTAGGAATTCGAATGATTTTTGGTGAAGTATGCGAATAAAGATTTTCCTTTACGTTACGTACATATGCATGAATATTTTTATATACTTGTCATTGGTAATTCTAGTGTGAAAACAGGCGTAGCCTGTTAATATCCTCGTTTATAATTTCAAAATTTCATTTTCTCAGTCGATTCTCGGAGAACAGAGGACGTAGCCGAAGATATAATGGATGACTCCGAACCGGAGGCGATGATCGTAGACATCGAAGACGTTATCGAGGAAACTGCAAGTCCCCTGGAGAGGGTGCAACCTCATCAAACACCGGTATACTCGGTTGCAGCGAGCGAAACCACTAGTATCGCCGTACCACTCGGTACAGTCACTTCCAGTCACGAACCATCCCCGGTATTTTTGATCGAGATCGAGGAAAATTCTGATCACAATCTTTGGAAATCTAACAAGTGGAATCAAAGGAAAAGTTTCTCGAGCGAAGACAGTCTGAGTCTGGAACAATCTGAAATGACGAAATCTTGGAATAATGAAAAAATCTGCCCGAACAATGAAGAGTCAGAGCATTGGTTCTCCACAAGTTCAACGAGTAAAAAGCAGATGTCTGGTATTAAAGAAGAGTTGGACAAAGATTCTGTCAAATCAAGTAGTTCGATTTGTTCGACAGATGAGGATACAGAATCTAACGTTATAAAAGAAGAAAAGAAAATAGAAGATCAAAGTCGCGTTAATTTCGAAAGGTATATAAAATCAACGTTTGTTCTGCAAGAACCTACTGTATGAAGAAATGAATTACGCCTTCACAAATTTTTCCATTTTTAGAGAAGATGTTCCTGTAACATCATCCGTCGATGAAGAAGCAATTGGAAGAGACGTGGAGAAGCATGTATCTGATGGTAAGTTTAATAAGGTAATTAACGAAGCTTCTGATAGGTTCTGAGGTTTATGACGAAAGCCAAGTAAAGAATACCTTGTTTTCCGTTCTAGAAACGAACGAAAACAAAACTATCCGTGAATGGAATCTTGGAAATCGTTCTATTTTTGGTGCAGGCATAAAAGAAACAATGGTAGATTTTGTGAAATTTTATAGCGCAGTTTATCATTCTGCCTTCAAAATATTTTTTATTTTATTTTGTTACTTGTTTTCCTTACAATTGGTGACAAATGTGTAAATACAACTTAGAGAAAATTTAATGTGAAAGCTCGAAGATTAATTTGTTTAAAAAATCTTAGTTTGTTTCTAATGTTCGAACCGATTCTTCAAGGGAAAGTAAAAAAATGAAAGTAACGACGAAAGAAAGATCATTGTCTTCAGAATAAAGTTTTATCATAGCGCAATCAAAAGTATCGACCTGTCGGTACAACCAGGAGTTATCGAGCGAAAAGGAGCACGAGCAACGATCTGATAACCAAGCGGTAGGAAAGGATGAGAGCGGCAATAGTGGAAAAGACGGTGCTGAAACAACGAATAAGCCCAACAACGAATACGAGGAAATAATCCTGGCAACCAGCGATCCTTCTCGTTGCTCTTTAACGAATATGCAGTCAATGGCGAATTGTAAAAAAGAAACGACCTTAAGTTTACCAAAAACACCGAACGCTTGTGAATTAGGTACGTTCTAATTAGTTAATAAATACAATAATTAACATTTGTAATTTAATGCGCAATTTATTCGTGTCTCGTATTTTAAGAAATTCTGTAAGCGTGGTAAAAAGGTTCGAATCAGAAATAAAAATATCATAATTACTCTTAGATGAAGTCAAGCCTACCACGCGTGAAGTAGATCTTTTTTACGCCAATCGGAGGGACGACAGTTTAAAGAAAATCGAAGAAAATTATGGTATAGTCGAGGAAGAATTAGATATCGGTCATGATACATCAGAAACGAAATTACACTTAAACAACTATAAATCCACCAAATCATTCGTCGAGTATTCAAACCGTGAGAAACAAGATTGTACGATAGACGCTACAACGAACGCACGATCGGTCGAGAGAAAAAAATGGCGAGAGTATCGTAATATCGAAAATGTTTCGACGTCTTCACAGTCATCGAGTACAAATTCTTGTACACGCGAATGTCGTCGCGAACCGACCATCGAAACAACTGCTTACACGGTCGCGCCAAGCCGCGAGGAACGTTGTTTCGAGAGAATCATCATCAATGAGGAAACTTTGAACAAGATAGTCGTGCCCACAGCTAGTACAGGCTGCGTCGAAAAAACAAAATCCTCGAAAACCCCGGTGGAACGTGCTACAATTGAGAATTCCGAGAGCAGTCGTCGATCAAGCAGCGATCATTACGTTCCGACTAATCAAGAAGCGAATGTTAAAAAGCAAGTTTCCAGCTCACCGACACGAAACGTTTTCATTAGGACGAAACGTATAATATTCTCTCCGTTTCGACGCTCGGAAGAGCATTCGGCTAAAAAGGAGGACACTTCCGAGAACGATCAGGTATTTACAAGGAAAAGCAAAAGCAAATCCAGATCAGGATCCCCTAAAGTAACTCGTCAAGATGCACTTTTGAGGATGTCCCTTTCGTTGCCTTGGCCTCTTCGCCCATCCTCGAAGGATCGCGAAGCCAAGGAAACGAAGGTCGAAGGAAATGGCAAGGAGGAACGGGCATCTATCGAGAAACCAACCTTCGAACGATGCAAATCCGTGGAGAGCTCGAGAAAATCGTCGATCAGCGAAAGTAACGTGTTTCCAAGAGAAACGAAGCGAGATAGAGCTTCGTCGACCGAATTGCCAGGAAGAAATGGCGAGTCTAAACAAGCCGCCGTACAGAAGAGTCAACGAGCAGACGTCTCGGTGCAAGCAAAGCCAGGCGAACAGCAAAATCAAGCCTCTTTCGGAATTAGCTTGCCCAGTTTGAAGACCCAGGTTGACGAGAAGATCAAAGATGCGTCTTCCTCGAAATTCGATCCGCAGTCTTCCGATCTTATTCATAAATTGACGATTCTGTCCAACGTGGTAGCGAGAAGAGACGGTCGAACGAACACGATTTCCGAAGATACGTCTCTAGAATCGCACTCGTTAAGGGTACGTCGTGCGAAGGAAGATTTCTTGTCGCGTCGCGGTGGTCCGCTTTGTCATTCCGTGCTAGAATCTCCATCGACCAAACATCAAGTTTCTTCGAGAACGTTTCCTCATCATTACGAACAGATCTCGGAAAATCAAGAGAAGGTGACGAACGAAAGTGTATCGGATGTAAATCATACGCTGAACTCATTGTCGAACGAGGCATCAGACAATCGTGGTGCACAAGAGGAAGCAACGAATGGGAAAAAGGTTGAACAATTTATAAACGAATACAATGCGAATGAGTTGTCGAACAGTCCAGTTTCTCGTCCTGATCGTGTAAAATCTGCCAGTGCCGGAATGATAAACGTTGATCCGGATACTTTCGTGCGTCTCACGGAAGCTAGTCGTGGATGTGAGTCTCTTCCAAGGTCGATCTCGAAGCAGCAACAGCCCTTAGGATCGTTTGCAAAAATTGTTAACAAATTTAAATTTACACGATTGATACGCGGCAAGGATATACAGGAGGAGAATATGAGCACTATTTCGAAATTGTGCAGACAAAGTTTGTTAATCGACGTTCGAAACGATTTTGATAAGTGCTGGGAATCCAGCGATCGTGAGAAGACTTCCAAACAGGAAAGTGTAGGGAGAAGTAAGAAAAATGAATAATCGTGGCTTCTAAATTTAATTTTCCAATTAGTAGGAAGACAGACGATTGTTTGAAGAAAAGAATTTTTCGGATAGGATAGTCATCCTTTCTTATAGCGATTATTTTACAATACCATAAATAATTCAAATCAAGTTTCAACTTTTGCGACACTTTTACTGCCTTCTAACTTTTAAAGTATCACTTATTTCGTGTCAATAGTTATGTCTTCTTTTCCATAGTATTATACAGAAAATGATAACACATGTAATAACAGTATCACGTGAAACTAATAAAGAAAATATACGGTGTTAGTGATAATAGAACGTTTAAATAGTTGATCATTCGAATAGTAGCCTGTATTAAATACCGTTGATGGATAGTCATAGTACTAAAAGTACAGTATACGTTAGACAAGATTTAAATGTTATAAAGCATCGTAACATTAACCCATTTATATAAAATCATAGCAAAGAAATTATACCAGAATTGCTACGTCACAGTGTATTAGATAGAAGGAACAAAAATATAAAAAATTTGTTCGTATAAATGTGTAATTAAATATATTTAAAAAAAACAAGTAACTTTTGGTAAATATTATTCGTTAAATTTATTTCCTGCAGTATTCACCTATTTAAAAAATGCTCGACATTATGTTTCCCTTTAAGCCTATTAGGCAACGTTACTTGTAACTTTCTATTCGTAAAGTAATCTATACTATAAATTAATTTCAAGCAAGATACGCATAAAGTGGTAATTAATTACCGTCGGATTTAATCTAACTCGCAGCAACCCCGAACAAATAAAATACTTTTTCCTATGAGAACTTTCACCATCTTAAAAACTCAAACGTATACGTATCGCGCGTAATTGAAGAGTAAGAGCAAACAAAAACGGAGGGTCGTTCCAAGTATTATCGTTGTTTGATAAAATGAAATTAATACCCCTGGGGTAGTTTCGAGTGGTGCACAGAAACTAAAAGTAAGCTCGTGTCGTGTGCGTCCAATGCTGCCCCTTTTCTTTCCCTTGCCCTCCCTTTTTAACTTTCCCGTCCTGTTTTCTGTTTAACCCTCGCACCCGCTTCGGAGCTTCGAACGATCCTTTCACGTGTTTTCATACCCGTGATACCTCTCACGAACGCGAAAACTCTTCGATCGCATTAAGCGGATTTCACTCGATCACGAGGCGGTCGAACAAACAAATCGGTTGAGCGAGCGCATTTCGTTTCGTTCTCTGTGATTGTGTGCCGTTGCCATTGTGCTATCGTGCCGCTCAAGAATAGGACTACCTTGGGAAGAGTTTTGATTTATAACGAGTTTAAGCCGACCCAGATCATGGGATATCTGTTTTCTTCCTGCAACTGAAGAGTTTTCGTTTTCTGTTTTTTTAGTAACGCGAAATGATAATATACAATTAAAATCTAAAAGCAAGTTTTCAAGTCTCACCTTGTTATTCATTTTTTATAAAATCTATCCAAACGTCAAAAATATCTGCAGTCTAAAAACAAGTAATCTTTTGAAAAAGAAATGAGACTGGCAAGAAAAACATAAACGATACACTTTATGATAGACTGTTTTAACCCTTTAAAGGTGTAAAAATATCACGACAAAGCAACGAGCTTTCTAAAGATATTTCAAAGAAGAAAAATTGTTACCAGTATATACATATACATATAAATATATACACGTGTGTGCGCGTTTTAGCAATGGAATATGTAAGAAGAATGTGTCTTGGAAAACAACTTGGGAAAAGTCAGAAACGTAATATAGCAGATAGCCTGTTCTTATTCCGACATCCTGATCACAGGTAGGGGATCTTTTACCGATTTACGAGCTGGACGTCAAGCTCGCAGGATCATCGAATCCCTCACAATGGGCGGTCGTGTTTTTCGTTGCATCCAGCAGGATCGACCACACCTTTTACCTGCGCTTATAATCCGGAAGCATTCGCGAGAGCACGCACCAAGGTTCGAAACATTAAACAGATATTGTATCGACACCTTTCAAGAATATAACAGAAATATTCCAATACGATCCTCTTCTTATCGAACAATTCGGCTTATTGTTAACATTGATCCTCCTTCGGATCCATGAGAAATTGTACATCTAACAATAGGCTAAAATTTGAAAGATAATATGCAATTTGTGATTATATTAAATTTTCTTTCCTCAATTTCAGGAAATTTGATTTCATATTTATTTTCTCGACTGGTGCTTGTCTCTTACTCTTTCTTTGCCTTTCGAATTCATATATGCAGCTTTACCTCTCATTGTAAACCGATGAATATTTTGATATTGCCTTGTAAAGAGGACCGATCTCCTGAATAAATCATGCATCTGCAACTTTTATATTGGACGTATGGACTGAGTTGCACAAGTTTGTCACGCGAATGAGTTGAAGCGACTGTCGCTGATGGGACGTCATTGATTTATGCGCACCAGTTTATATTCGACGCGATTTTCGTATGGCGAATAGCATAAACAGCCATGCGTTTGTGTCTATAAGCACGAAGCTTGCTTCATTTTTGTGTCTCAATTCTGATTTCATCGAATAGAAATATAAGTAGATTATGTTTCTCTTTCTGTAATATCGATAAACTTGAATTTTATAATACCATTAAATTAAATATAAATAAATTAAATTCCTAGATTAAATATAGAAATTCCTATGACATATAAAAAGATGTAAAATGTGACGCTTGACAGCGCAGGTTCGGTAGTAAAATTTCGTCTCAATTTGTCGAGAGTTGATTTGATACATACTGCCTTTCTCCATAGTTGGAGAATACGTGTAATTAATCTTGATACAGCGAAGGTACACACCGGTGCAGCGAATATACACAGCGGAGTGCTCGTCACCCGACAAATTTCCGCCAGCCGATTATATTTATCGCCTGATTTCAGCCGGCAGATTACATTATTTTAATGCTTAATGCGTTACGCCTCTGGCCCGGCTTCCTTGGCAAAGACGGGTGGTTGCATGTGGTAGCGGCTACGACAAAATATTCGGCAGGGTTTCGAGATCTCTACGCTAAATGTACTCAAATAAAGCAATCTCCACGATCAGACAACGACAACGCGGCGGCGTTTGTCTTTTATCCTCCGTTTTACCCCTTCCCTTTACCTCAGTCAGCTTCCTCCCCAACCCCATCGAGTATTTTGATGACAGTGGCCACTGGTCACTGCTGGCGGTTCCAGCTTCCTCTTCTTTGTCAAGGCAAACCCTTCTGACAAAGCGAAGGTGGTAGTCTGCCGGAGAATTAATTGCTTTGAACAATATTTACGTTCTCTCGTCTAAGAGATTCCTTCCTTTCTTTTATTCGTGAGCTTCATTTTTTTTCTTTACGAAGGCCTGACCGAGGATACCCCAACCCCTAACCGCCAAGGAAGATGTCGCGCGATTTTTATCAAGTTTCCGAGGAATCTCGAGGAAGCCGGCCCTCGAGAGTACGAATCCTCGTCCGCTGGCATGAGAACGTGTACGAGAAGGGCCTCGCGAGACAAGTCAACATCGCCACGCGACATCCATTCGAATTTTTATGGGATCTTTACGTATCGTTCGATAATCCAATCGTAAAACGATTCTTCTTTTTTCACGTTTTTACGAAAGACTTAATGAAGTTCTTCGCTTTCGGAACTGTATCGAACATTTGCAGTGAGAATTGTACAAATGCGATACAAATGTAAATTTTCATCCATCAAGGACGAAGGAGAGGGAGGAAATAAAAACAGTCAGAGTGATATAAAGTAAATACAAAATGCAGTGCTTATAAATATTTCAATTTCTTTAAACCTCGTAGTATTATCTGACGAAGAAAAACGTCAACGAGAAGAAGCTGTTACACGATAAAAGCGTTATATTAGAGTCCTTTCGAGCACAGTGTATTTTACCACCGTTTCGTGTATCTTTCTACTTTTTACGTAAAAAAAAAAAAATACGCGTTGTTTGTATACTCATGTTCGACAAATTTTCCAGTTTCCGTACAACGAGGGTTCACGCAACATCGCCCTTCTAACGTTTACGCTAACCAAATATGTAGTGCTAATCACCAGGATGATGTCATGTTCCATCCTTCTTCTCTCTGCACCGTGTTAATTATAGTTTATTCGACGTCGAACATGCTAGACAATGTTTATACGGATGCTGGTCGCGCGCCCATATTTTTCACAAAATATCAAACGTTGGGCATAAAATGGTAAAAGAAATGGTAAAGGTAAACGAGATTTTCGTTTCTCTAGGCAACGAAAGCAATTCTTCTCCAGCGAATTAAAAGCACGTAGGTGAATTATTCTATTGCTCTTCGCAAAAGATGTGACCTTGGCTATCTATCTAATAATTAAATGCTTTTACGTGGAAAACAGTAGTGGAAAGAAATGGAGCAAAGTGCGATGACGATAGCAAAGAATCGAAGGTGAAAAGAGCGAAAAGATAAATAAAAAAGAAGAGTCATCGTTAAAGAAAGGAGGCTGCAGGTTCTCAAATTGCAATGAAACCGGGCACCGACGCGTCGCGTGGGTTTCGTATGACGACCAGACCACCGATGACGATGCTGTTTTTCTTTCGCCCCGAATATACTTTTCATCCCTTATGATACAACTTTGTTCGTTCAACGAAATTAAACCCGATTCAAGCAATTACAAGGAAACTTTATTCCATTGCGCGACTCTTAAAACAGTCGAGTAAGGAAAGTTCGAAGAGTAGACGTTTATAGAGGCGAAAGAACGTTCTACTACGCCTCGAAGAGAACATCGAAGTCTCTTTGGAGTTTGGAGTTTAAGCTAAACTTGCGAGGTCCTCTTATAAGACTTCGAATTGTAAGACTTCGCTTAACGAAATTGGCGAGGGAAGGATATTCGAAAACTACGAGAATGTATAAAATAATTATATTTTTCAACACATGCAGTTTCAGTCTCAAAGAGCGCAGTAATATTTATAATACAATAAATTATAAGTACGTAACTTGGTGCGCCTTTATAATACAATATCGAGTTAACGATTTATCCATTAAAATATCGTTACTTTACAAAATTTACAAAGTTTCTAGTATTTACAGAAATCTTGGGAATGCGTGTCTAAACCTTTCTCGCATCGTTACGTTTCGCATGATAAATATTACGATAATAATATTAAAAAATATAAACTATAAGACGATGGCCAATATCGTTTTACAAAAGATAAACGAGTGAATGGTACGCAGTTATAAGAATCATCGGATAACTGAAATGATATTCTGTAATTACAGCTGTAAATATCTACAAGAAAATGATAATGGATCGTTCCTACGTTTCAAACACAATTCCTATAATTCGACTAAACAATGTAAACGCAATTCATATCTCGTACATTTGGACGAAACATCTTTTCTATACACAAGCCAAAATTCAACTATTTCGGTCCTCCGGTTAATTCCACTAAACACTTTCGTTCAATTTCAACGACCGACTTTACCAGTTCGTTGACTAACACGATCTTCAGCGAAATCTTAAAAAAAAAAAAAAAAAAAAAAGAAAAAGAGGAAAAAATGTTATTGCAACAAATCGTACAATGCCGTGATGTAAGACTGTGCCATTTGAAGCGTTTCGTATTTCGAGAGCTGCCGGTCGTTACCCAAAGACGGAAGATACGCTCTCAATCTATCGAACGCTTTATTCAGGTTCTGCATTCTTCTCCGTTCTCTGGCGTTCGCCGCCAGTCTGCGTTTCCTCACGATCGTCGAGCTAACGTATTTACCTCTCCTTCTCACCACGTTTCGATTGTTCCCGTTTCCATCGATCTCGGATCCTATGTGATCGGGACTGTCGCTCATTTCGGCATCGTCCTCGCTGTCAGCGTCTACGATTCTGTCTGAGAAACTGCTGGAGTTGCTGATGACACTGCCTCGAGACGATTGCGCCTTTTCGTGCTCCGTTTCAGCCTCAGGATCCGCGGTTCCATCGGTATCCGCGTCCATACTGTTTACTTCCTCCGTCAGATCGATCATGTTCATAGCGTGTTGCGTTGCCTCGCTGTTGATCGTAGCGAGGCTCCTCTTCGTAGCGTACCTCTTGTTCAGTTCCTCCATCGAGCCTAATAAACGGTACGTAACCGGAGTACTTATCGTGTCAGGCTCTGACGACACAGACAAAGTTGTGGCAGGACTAACCGATCGTAAACTTGCGGTTGGACTCGGCGTGTGCCAGCCATCGCTGCGATTTCCGTCGTACACGATGCACTGCGGTATGCTGATGCTGCTTACTGGTGGAAGATCAGACTTGCTCTTGGAATAAGCGTAGCTCGGTAAATCCAGATACGTGCAGGATACGACCTCGTCCTCTCTCGGTGGGAACATATATCCGTATCGAAACATCTCCTGCAGTTCCATGCCGGCAATTTCTGAATCGAAATAGAACACAGAATTTGGAAATGGAAACTCCTCACTGGATCGGTAGGGTCGATAAGTGAGCCTCTTACTCTGTGCGATGTCTTCACTGAATTTCCACTGTATTTTCACGGAAACACCAGTTACGAAACAAGCTCTTTTTATTGATTACGATGTGCGTGTATGTGATTCTATAGAGCAGTTTATGATGCACGCACGCCGACTCCGCTGTCGGGGTGATTCTAAAGTCGGCTGGTACACCGCCGGGGGATTTATGCGTTTTTGGAGCGAGGCACCCTCGTGCAGCACGTGCCGCCTGACCAATGAAAACTCGCCGTCGGTCCCCACCATTTCTGCGGTGAGGTAAAGCCAACCAGCCCCGAGTATGCGAACGGCTAGCGTAACAGGTGGCATCGGCGCCTCCATCCTATACGATCACGTATAAAATCGCACGGCTATTACCTGGCCCTTCGGTGACATACGTATGTATTAATACTAATACATATGTAAGTGCGTGCGTGATCATATACGGACTCCATTCAATGCATATCACGTACAAGTTTATATCATTTACTTAGGATTCACGGTAAACACAGACGCGAGAGTCTCTTTGATCACGATGCACCGAAATTATCTGTTATTGAGATACCTGGTTGATAATTTGCGATGGTATTAAAAAGTGGCGTTCGAACACACGAAAAATGATATTCAACGAATAATAATAATAATAAAACATGCTTAATGTAACGAGATTCGATCCTTGACGACGCAATGTGATTTACCAGTTATATTATGTCCCCTAGTATTTTTAAATATTATCGATTTCGTTGCTACTATATTAAGTTACATATTTTTCTGTTCAATTCTCGTTGTAGAGGATTCACACGTATTTCGATGTTGAGGATCAACGAATACTCGGATAATTTAATAATATACTCGGATAATTTAATACGTGTCGCAGTATGATCTATACTTCGATGAATATACTTGTATGAACCGTACAATGCTATTTTTTGACGAAACGTAAGGGCAAGTGGAGAATCAGATAAGAAAATGACGGAATATTATTCCGTGTGAATAATACCAAGTTATTTAAATAAATAATGGTAATTTGGAGTACACGTTTAAGCAATCTGACCGGGTAAACCGATCGGTTGAAGCGATTGTGGAACGAGGAACGCGGTCCAGCGCAAAATCTTGGGAAAAGAACGGATCGTATCTTCAAAAGGGTGCAAATACCTCAGGGGCGTAAGGTCCAGTTACATTTTTACTCGCTCAATTAGCGAAAACAGGTAGGATAAAGTTTGCGGCGAGCACGAAGGTGGTCCGAAGCAACCCGATCTCTGTCATTCCCTTCGGACACAGCCGTCTTGGATTTCGGGATCGTCCCGTCATTGCCTTAAAATTCTTCCTAAGTAGCGACACGATAATCCTTTGCTCGAAAACCTTTGGTACTTTTCGTACTTTTAACGAGAACAACCACGCGATCGGAGACCTCTCAACTTTTTTACTAACGGGAAACATCGTCTTTCAAGGTCAGCGTAACTTCCGTAACTTCTCTTCATTAGCATAACTTACCGTAAAGGCAATTGTAAGAGAAACATGTTATCGCCACGTTGGCGCTCTTACGAAACAGAATTCGATCTTGTAAATTGATTGGAAGAAGATGCAGACGAAATGTTACCCTAACGCGGTGTTGAATACGATATTAGGTCGTCCGCAAAGTTTCTTTCGTTTTATAAGGAAATAATGGATGCACAATATTTTCCATTTTATATTATTTTATCGAATTACGTATGATTTTTGTTCTATCAAGATAAATATCACAACGTTCGACAGATTAGGTTTCATGTTTGTATAAAGATACATCGTTGTAATAGACGTGTCTGTAAAAGAAAGACACTTTTCGGACAACCTAATATAACATAAAGTCTTTTGTCAGGCATCAAGTGCCTCAACGTGTTTACGAGAAAATTAACATAAAAATGTATATAATTAAAATTAATCGATGCAGAATACATTCTTTTTTACATCTAACTATCTTCGCCATTTTCACGCGAGAATATTCTTCCGTCGAATTGGGATGTAATTTAAAAATTGATTGCTTCCATTTATTATATTCTTGTTCCAGAACGGAACTGGGACGGAACCAATAATTAGGGCTACGAAATGTACGCTTGTCTGTGTCTATCCTTACTCTATTCACCAACAGCATTACCTCTGCCTTCTGCCTTTTGTTTTCACCTTTTTGCTTACCTGCTCACCCCGTCGGTGCATCAGTTCAACCCACTCATCCTGTCTTTGCTTGTCAAAATCTTGCCAAAGAATTCTCGATTTTTCTATTAATTACCCTTGGTCGAACGAAAAACGAACGAAGAGACTCGTTAAATAAATAACATCGCCAATTGTTACTCCGCGAGGAAGAAGAAATAATCGACAAAAGTTAAGAATAAAAATACTACAAAAAGTATTTCTAGAGACGAAATACATCGTAAAATACCATTCTTCGGTAGAACTAAAGAACGTAATTATTAATTGCTGCGATTAATCATATTGCTTACGAGGAATAAAATATGGAAAAAAGATATATAAAAAAAAAAAAAAGGAAACGAGGTGAAGATTCGATAAGGTAGTAAGCGAAGAGGAGGGAAGAGAAGAAAGTGTGAGAAAGGAAAAATGGATCGACAGAAGGGATATTCCTTGGGTAAAAATGATCTGAGGTAGGCCCGTCATGAGGATGCGCCCTGGGCGTGAGTCGAGTAATTAAATACAAAGTGCACTCATTTGTGAGCTCAGTGGCAAATAACATGTTATCCGACTAGTGGTAATTTATGAGAGCACCGTATGACGCTATTCGTCTGACCCTCCACGAAGTTGACTCTGAACGATATCTATATAGAATACACATAGATATATTCAATGAATATGTATTTGGAAATAGAGATGTAAACTTTCGCAGACAGGCTAAATAACGAGGAATGCAGGCTTGGAGATCGACTAATTATCATTTGTTTCATCTCATTCGCTATTCTTCTCCTCCCATTTTCCCTTTCGTTTCTTAACATTTTCCGTCTTATTAATAATTCATCGAGAGGAGTATTCACGTTCGAAATTGGCCAGAACGATTGATCGATTTCTGAGCTGAAATTCTGGGATAAAAATTTGAGAAGAAAGATCGTGGAATGATTTATTATTCGATATTAATAAATTCATTACATAGACACACTTATCTATAATTTTTAACATTTATTTCATTCGCTTATCGCCCTGTTATTGTATTCTATTACATCATCGTAACGATTATTTTATCTTGCTGTAACAATGTCAATTTCCCAATAGGTCTCAAGTTTATGTTGAAATCTTATCTATCGTATTACGAGCAGAGTTAGGAATGTAGAAAACAAAGTCGTCGTGATAACATCGATCGATCCATTTTTCTACGATTAAAGATAGTCAACAGGCGCTACCGCATGAAAATAGAATTGTTAAAAAAACAGAATCCATAATTGGTATATTTTTCATATCCTTGAATCGCAATAACCGTTTCCTGAAAATCATGACAGATGACAAGTTAGCGAGTCGTGTTAGCAAAACGAGCTCTTGATGATAATTGATCAGCTCGGACGTGACAGCCGTGACTCTGACACCTGTGCTTCCGAAAAGAAATCACGCGCTATCAAAAAGATAGATCCGAGTATTGTATACCACAACGAACTGACCGTTCGTCTATGCTGTTCAACTTGCCGTGTCTAGAACCAGACAGGGGAGCCGCGTCGAAGCTTGTTAAGGAGTGCGTGCCGAACTGATTCCCAGAATACAATTACCACATTATCCGGTTCCGCTTTCGAATTCCTCATTTTGTCCTTCCAGGCTGGCCCGACGTCGTCCCGCCGCTATTCGTGTTTAAGCATCATCGACTATTATGAACCGCCCGGCTTACTCCTTGAAAGGCGAGATGAAAACCGCATCCTCCTGTTTCATCTAAGAAACGGTAAACTTCGAAGATCTGGCTTTTACAATTTTTACAAATTCTGTCAGATATTTAACAATGTTCACGCGCGTCCGTGGGTAATATTCGATAATTTACGCGATAATTTGGAAAACTTTTCATCCGAAAATTCACATTCCTCTCTTCGAGGTTGCTATCGATCGCCTCTCGTTCTTTTCGCAGATACTCCGTTTTGAAATTACACCATGACGGAAGATTTAGAAATATTACGATTGTTAAAGGACGAAACTTTGATTCTTGAAAGAAACATCGGCGCTAATGGCAAATGGTGGATGTCTTGATAACGTTAGCGCTTGAAAATTTGTCATCGGTAGCGCGCGTGTATCTAAACGCGTATATTGAGCATATGGTATTAAGTAACGCTTGCATAAGAACGTTCTAAATTTTGTTAAAGGACGAAAATTGCGATTTCCTTGGAGAGGGAACGTAGTTTCGTAGAAACCGTAAAATCAGCCAACAAGCGTAGTTATATAGAGCTTCGGTGGTCGAAGCGGCGCATCCCAAAACCGAAGTAACGTTCGAAACTAGTCTTTATTTGTGACTTTGTCCCTTTCTTTGAAATCTGACGAGTGATTAGCGATTACGCTCTGGAAATGGTATATCGGAGGGTGCTCAAATAACTAGGCGGCGTGTCGGTATGTTCAAACGCCGACAAGTAACAGAACCTGGAGCCAGAAGAAAATGAAGTTATTGTCCATAATCGTGGTCGCAAGACAACAATAGATTCGTTGGTGGTCAAAATGTTCTACGTATTAAATTTACATATCTTAACTTTAGCTACTTCTATGGTAATCTATAACTCATCTCGTAAATAATATTTTAGAAGGCAATATTTTAAATATTGTGATAGAAAAATAGCGATACTTTTTGCCGTTATCCCTTGAATGATATTGTTGTAGTAATTACTTGAAGAAAACCCTTAAACCTTTTCTTTTGTATACCCGTAATCTGGAGATCGCTGTTACGAAGAGAATAGGATTTAGTGAAAACATTGAAAGTAAGGAGAGGTCCATATTATTGTGCCCTTGAATATAAATTTTGTTTTGGGTTACAAGGTCTAGAAACAAAAGGAGCTATAAGTAGATTTCTATTGTTGTCTCTTGTAGCCTTCAGCTAGAGGTACACACCAAGATTAACTTCTTGCTGATGTCCTAGGCTATAAATATATCAACGTGCTCCCTATCATAATTCTATTGTATTGCAACACTGAAAAGGTGAGGATCAGGATCGGTGTACTCTATACCTGTACTTATACCTATACTTATTTCAATATATTTTTCCATTACAAGTTCTATTGTATTGTAACGCTGAAAAGGCGAGGATCAGTATCAGCGTACGCTATACCTGTACTTATAGCTATACTTATTTCAATATATTTGTCTATTACAAATTCATCCACTTCCTCTATCAGTCAACCTCAACAGATATAAACGCGTTGACAGTAACAAAGAAAAAAACTTCTATGCTTTTTGTGATCGTCGCTTGTCCAAATTTAATGCAAAAGCGGTTGGCATCGTTAAGGGCGTAATATATGTATCGTAATATGGTAACGATCGCATCGAGCCAACCCACAAGAAGGTAGTCTCGTAATTAACTTAAGCCTAATAGAGCGTTTAGTAGAAGATACTTTGAGGTAGGTCCATTGTATTAGCATAAATCATGGAGGCAAATCTCGGAACCGTAGATGAGCAACAGTTTATCATAGTTCACAAATGAAGGGGTTACCATACTGTTATAAGTCGCTCGTAATTACGACAGTCGATGTTTCAAAGGATTTTCCGCCGTGACGGTCAGTCGTAAACGCGTTAAAATTTTTCTACGCGCCGGATACCTGATCTCCGTTGAATCTCTGAGCGAAAAAAAAAGAAGAAGAAAGAAAAAGAAAATACAGAGTAGTGGAGCAAAGACTATACATATTACGTATAAACGAGAACCTTGTGTCTATTTGTTTAAACGATATAGTAATACATAGAAATCGACATTGTAATTTCGAATATGGTCGATAATTTCAAATTGATAAATATGATTGAGAACATCGTAATTGTCTTTGCCAACTTTGATCGTGAGAATATAAAATTCGGATAAGGATTGAAGCAGTTACCGGTAACATGATACGATGCTGCTTAATATTCAGTATAAAAATTGAATATAGCGTTACCATTGATTGTTGGTAGAATCTGCATGCAGAAGTTAATATGCCTCGGCTACCTGTGTGGTCCTGAATATAAAAACATTACTTTACAGTAGTTTTCAAAGATTCGATACGAGATGAATGGAATGCACCGTTTATTACCTAAGATTATCGCATTTATGTTACGTTAGATTCGCATAATAGCAGTAAAGTGTGTTACGATCAATTTTAATTACTTAATCTTTTATTATATATAATTTTGTCCAGTATGAAAATTATAAAATTATGATAGACTGAAATTTACATAGATTTCAATAACATTATTAAAATATATTCTATCGATACGATCGGAATAATATATTAAGAAAATTACTCTAAACAATATCAGCATATTACTATAGAATTACATAGAATGCCCACTATCGCGCGGGTGAACCAGATCGGACCATTCGAAAGAAACAAAAGTTTATAGAAAAATATATTTTCACGTTACCGCCCCTTCGACTGTTTGTCAAATTTCCTTCCCTAAAAACGGATTTTAACCCTAAACGTAGGTAAAACGCAAAGGGAACGCTATTTGGATCCTATGGGATTTCATGGTATCTATTTCCGTAGCATATATCTATGCCCAGCTTCATCTGAGCCCATAAAACCCTCGTTTTTAGATTAAAATCGTTGCGATGGGTAACCTGGTTTCCAGGTTTTGGAGAATACTTAATAATTATACCGAAGGGCAGTCACGGTTTTTAGTAGAAGATTAAGTAGCAAGGAAGAATCGGCGATTAAAAACGTATTAAAAATTTGGGAAACGTCGACGAAGAAAAGAAGAAAAGCGAGTGACTAGGATAAATTCGTTATCGAACAGATTATTAGGAAATTAATTGGAATAATTTCTTGGTATATTTGTATCGATAAATAGGAATATAGGATACTCTGTTCGCATGTACACGTGCATCGATCATATTACGTATAAGCGTGACAAACCAAATTATATGGATCCTTGCAGAAGATCTCTGCCGAAGCCGAAATCGCTCTGATTAACGTCAATGACGAGATAAATGGTTAAACAGGCCAACGTGTCCAACAAACGTAACACAATGGTGACGCGATACCAACGATTTTTGGCGCTTCAGTAAAACGGACCAAAGCAATTCAACGCCATAGAAATGCTAACGCGCCTTAGGAATTATCAAAGAAGCCGCTCTTGCCAATAATCTACCGTGTCAGATGGAAAAAAACGTTGGCGTATAGCCTCGCGTGCCATACAATTCATTCTTGCAAACTTTCAGAATGTTACAAATTAGTACTTAAAACGTGTACCTTTCTTCTCTTTTCTTCGCCGTCTATTCCTCCTATTTTCTTTTTTCCCACAATATTTTAAGAAATCCATTTTACCTAACAACGCTTCACAATGGCAGGTCTGTTTGTGAAAATTGACAAAAGGCTTTACCTTTCCATACGAATATTATTATATCGATAGACGTTACTACGATAGTTACGTGTATCGGGATATTTTTAATTAATTCGCGACGATAACGAATTTTACGTTAAACAAGGTATTTCGGTTAGAATAGCTTAGAAGAGAAAAATATTCGTGACGGTGAAAAGTGAATAGTTAAAAGTTGCAAATTAGCGTTATATCATCTTCTGGTTGGTTCGAAAATCACCGTGTTTATGCAAATTTACCGCCGAAAGGAACAAACAACTTACATTTCAAATTTCCATAATAATGTTCGAGCACGAATAACACAAATTTCCACTTCTGTTATATATAAACAGTTTCGTCAAAGCGATCAACGACGATTCTATTTCCCTTACCATCGGTTTATTCCATTCACTTTTCCCATAAAATCTATCAAACTAATATTCCAAGAAATATGTCAACGAATATCGACGTGTAGAACGTAAGCATTCGATCGAAACATCTTTGATATAAAACCAAAAAAAATTGTTTAATAGATTTTACGAACGAAATAAACGGGCAATTGTGATTATGACGAATAATAAGGCTTGGAGAACGAAGAAAATAAGAACGAAATAAGAAAAGAAGGGAGGAAATATGATACGATTTCCGAGGGTACGAAGGCATGAAAGCTCGCTTCGCGTATTTAAAAAGCGTGACCGTAGCTGTTGAGGTGGTGGTGGCGGCGGCAGTGGTGATGCTGATTATGGCAGACAACGATCGGAAGCAACTTAAGGGCGGGGAAACGGAATCGGGGACTAGCAGCACGCGCCAGCCACACGCCTCGAGTCTTCTTGGGCCTTTTGCCTTCATCCTCAGACACGTACACCTGGGACAGTTGGCAAGCGAGAGACAAAACCCGGGAATGTCTACTAGACAGTGTCTGCTTTTCTTCGACGAAAACCGAAAGAATCGAATTAAAAAAGTCAAGTCTTTACACAGAACCATAATATAAAGACAACAACGACGACGGAACACGGTATTTCTTATCTTTTGCCGTATTTTACAAGAACGGATCGGACTTTATTTCGCCTGTAAACAAATTTTAAATCCATCGATGGACATATAGCGTATTGATAAGTAGAAATAAAGTCGAGTGTTCTTTTGCTAAACTAATGGGCCTCGTGATACCCATTCTTATGCAGTAAAGTCAGTAATAACGGAAACGTCGTCACAGCGATCTTTCGAGGATACACGATTTCCTCGGATGGTAATTTGGCGGACGGTAGGTAGATTAAACCCTCGAGGCAGCGGGTGCAGCAGCCTGCTTACCGTATGCTCCCCATATGGCTCGTCCTCCCTCGAAAAAGCGACCCGCGTAGGCTCGAGCGCCTTATTCACCCTGCCCTGTTGGCCCACCTTCTCACTACCCTTTACCTGCAAATCCTCGTAATAGGTGCAACTATATTTTCACTACTAATGCTCGTGATTATGCCAAATCACGCTATCATTCGTCCGTCCACCACGTTAATTCGAAGATCAAAAGCGGTTCGATTCGATTTCGATGTATCGAGAACCTGAAAAGGATAAATAAAATAAACCTAAACGAACGTAAAAATATATGAATAAAAAATAAGACTATAGGTATTACGTGGTAATCGAAACGCGATACGCGAGATATTCGTGCATAATATACACGATGATGTTAATGTTACGCAAGCCTAATGCATATCGAATAATACGTTACAAGCATTAGATATTACAAACTGTACGAGAGTATGTAATTTTATTAAGTATAATTTTCTACTCTTTTCGTTCGCATTGTGCATGTGCCAGTTCGCACGCTGTTCGATCATAAGTCATATTTATCCGAAAATTATAAAGTCGGACAGAATTTATAAGGACGACCCAATTTACGATAAAGGTTCAGATCACTCTGGATAAATGCGAGTTAAGTAGGTAAAGCCGACGGACGCGTTACACCGATCACTGATCAACCTGATCGCACCACCATCACTAACAGTATATGCCTCCTCCGGATGTGGGCGGCGCTGTTTTTGGATAGTCTCGTCAGACGTTATCGTGAATTACTCGTTAATTCGTGAGAACTGCTTAAATTTCCGTTCTTACCTTATATCGATTTAGTATTATAATTTATATACCGGAAACAAATATCCGTAAGACTTTGAACAAGTGCGCTGCGCGGTATGGATCTTTCGATCGAACAAAAGTTCTTTTTAAACATTCGTCAAATTTATTAGAACGGATTTAGATGAAAAATGTATCGGGCAAATGTATCTGGTGTTTATCATATCGATTCGTAATTTGATTCGTTCGATATTCGGTAACCTGTAACAGATCGAACAAAAACCGGTGTAATTTCCGATTAAAACCAACCTGCCGCCAATTCATTATACGTTTCGTTTCCAACACGTTTTTTTCCTACACGACAAATAACTCGAGATGCGAATCAGTGAAAAAATGCTAGACGAGAAACCGGGAACTGTCGTTGGAAGTTTTTGTTCGAAAAATAAATACCTGCTGATCCAATCTCTCGATAATACATGCGCGTTAAAATAGGTGCGAAGAGCATTTCTGAGACAACACTGCGAAGATCGGCAAACGATTACAAGCTTCTACCTTTCCTTTTTCTTCTACCGCACTACGCGCGTTCTTTTTTCTTCCATTTTTTCTACTTTTATCTCTGTTTTTCTCGTGGGAATAGGTACGATCAGATTGTCAACGGCATCAGAACCGAATCTTGAAAAAAGAGGAAAAAAGGTTTAAGGAAATTTAGTGGCACCTACCTCTTCTAGTGAGATATTCCAGTTAGCTGAAACATACCGAGGCAAAATTCACGGCTTTCCTCTGGGAATGCATAGTCAATGAGAGGATGACGGTTCGCGATAAGATTTACTAAGCTTCGCCTTAGTTGTACTTTTGCTCCTTCTTCATTAGTAAGTTTCTGCTTTATTCACGGAAAGCATAGCCTCGAAAGCTCGTAGCGATTGTTATCGTCTTCGTACGAAGTTCCACGCGATTCTAATAGGGCGATTTATTTGTAACACCATTTCGAACGATCTTTCTCACTGATTAATTTCTGGAGACGATAACGATTTCCACTAATTTTTAACGATGTCTTATCTGTATCTAGAACCACTTTTTGAACCACTAAGAATTTCTGGCTCCGTTATTTTTTTGTTCAATTGTAAATAATTGTAATAAATTCATAAGATAAAAATTGTCGTAAAATATAATTCTTACGCGATTGAACGAAAAAGTGGAAAAATCGTAAATGTGGAAAGTGGTAAATATCGAACGTATTCTATCGACAGTCGTGTTCCAGCTGCTATTACCATGGTGCGTTAAAATTAACGCACAACCTGCCACTGATTCCAATGTTCCAACAGCGCTTACAGGTGTCAACATTCTCGATGAGACATCTGACACCAATGTCATGGTTCTTCATATTCTAAATAGACCGGGTGGTCCTCTCACCTCTTTTGATCCTATCTTCGGACCATCTCGGACCGACAAGCTTACCGCTACTTACTAAAACGACACACGGACGAGGAGCGGATGACTGCGGTGAAATCGTCTGCGTGTAACACGAAAGAATTACACGCCTCGCAAGCGTCCCGCAAGCATCTGATACCAGTTATGCGCTTTTTATCGAAGGAAAAGAAAAGAAAAAAAGGAAAAGAAAAGTGAAATCATAGGAGAGAAGAAAGAAAAAAAATAGTCGCCCTTTCGCAACTTCTTTTTCCTATAAAATGAAACAAAAGTACAGAACTGAGAGTTGTTTCCTGAATTTTGTCTACATCGAACGCGTTTACTTGTTGCGCCTGAAAGCCAACGTTGGCGGACAAGAGGCGTGTAACGAAGTAAAACGGGACGTTTAATTGTACGCGATCGTCGTTCATTCTGCTTTTCGAATTATTCTACCGGTTACCAGAATGTTTTTACAGCCTTTTACGTTCTCATCGCTGGTACAGCTATAACCGTTTCGAGGGTCGTATTGTAAAGTCATGCCGCTCTCGAGCGGTCACGTGCGCATTGAGCCATCAAGACAAATATATTGAGGAAGAGGCGGTACGCTTATTACAGACGAACGACTCTTTCTCGGCCACAAATCAAATAACATTTTCGTGTTGGTAACAACAGAGACGTAACGTTTATTCGACGATCTTACTTACATTTATGATTTCTAAAATAAATGCACGTTTCGAAGATATTGAAAGGAAACGGAAGAATTCTGTGAAAGATTCGATACAATTTGACGCTGGCCGATAGACAGAAACGCGATCAATAATTGTTCACGCACATAATCGGCGTTCGATCGTTATTATCGCCGAGAGAAACGAATCGGAGTTGTAGTAAAAATAAAACGTCGGTTTAGGCAATCAGACTACCTACTTTTATACGATGCCTCTGGAAGGATGAACGAATGATATGGACGGTGAAGAAGGGATAAGCCAGAAGAGAAAATTATCCCGTCAGAGTAGAAGGTGAAACGTGTCTCGCACTTACGTCCGCCCACGCTTGCAACTCGTTACGACTCTAAAGGAATTCACAATACACGTTTCGTGACCCTGTCAGCGTTTTACCACCTTTAGTATCTTTACATTGTAATCTGATGATAGCAGACCAGGCCGTAATGTTAACTGGATTGGACTTTAACAAGATACGGTTCCCTCTTATTGCGTACGGAAATTGTATAAAACAAGAAAAAGGTTGGTAATAGTAACTAACTGCGTATATTTTGGCTGTCAGTTAAAGTATTAAAGATTAAGTCATTCGTAATTCAAAAGCTTGCTCGAGTGAACTTAGTTATGCGGATTTTTTACTGAATTAATATTTTACAAAACTAAACTCGTCGTAAAAATTCTCAAAATAAAAATTATTTAGTTGAGCTTATTAGTTGTAAACTTAAATTATTATTATATATACATATATATATATATTTTTTTTTGTTATAGTAAAGTTTATTTCAATCTATAGGAATTAATTGGTATTCTACTAAAATATGATTTATTGTTTCTATTTGTACTATTAATCGATTTAAAGGCGGAGGAAGGAAACGATTACGGCGAATTTATACCACCGATTCTCCGCCTCTCGACGCATCTTCGGTCGCTTAATCTAATAAAGCAATTAATAACTAATAACTTAATACCGCTCGTCTTCGATAAAGTCCATAATTACATACTCTTTAATTACGTGTATCCTGTGTCCGATCGATTCGGCGTTATTTGATTATCGTTTCGAGAGCATGCACGAATTAACGAAGAGGCGGAACTGTTTGTTTTCGGAAGACTGATTAACCTTGAGCATGAGTAAATTTATAACTGCGAAATTCTTGATCGGCGTTTGATCAGCCGTTTAGACGTCCATATACGTATCTATCATAGCCTGTGCAGCAAAAGTATACAAATGAATAAATTGCAAATCGCTAAAATAGAAGAACACGTATAGTCATTAAAATAAAAATAAATCGAATTCCTTTTACCAAGAGAAAAACTCTTACCTTGCTACTTCGAATTCATTTTATCGTTAAATACCGGGAAAGAAAATAAAGAAATCGGAAGATCGACAGAATCTTCCGTATCTTCTCGACGATGCGAATTGACAACTTAAGAATAAAGACGAAGAGGAAGAGAAAAGTTCGAATCTGTGATCCATGAATACGTGTGCCCGAAATGCAACCATAGCCATGTTGATGCGGATTCTCTTGAAAGAATCGTTCGATATAAAAATCTTCTGAAACGTGAACGCGCCGGTTCAACGTGACTCGAAGCACAACACTCGAGCACCAGGACGAGTTCGATCGATTCTCCTTCGAATTTCTAGCCGTACCCTATATATTTAGCATATCCCCCATAACTGACAGCATGTTATTTCACCAACAAATAATACGCAAGAACCATTGTGTATCCGGCGAAGAGCACTTGAGATTGGAGGGCACCCTTAAACGCTTTTAAATACACGCGGAATGGGTAGAAAGGGTGTTGGAGGGCGTCCAAGAGAGAGCCGAGGACAGAGGGTGAACATGGCCACGTAGAAACGTGCGGTCCCGCTACCTGCTAAATTACTACGAACAACTACAGCCGACAAGGAACGAGAAAGAATACTTTCCTCTCGGGACTCCAATTATCGCGCATCGAAAGGTCTTGCTGATGACGAGAACACAACAGATCTAAAGACGTACACGGTATTCGTCGTTTCTTGAACATTGCGATCGTTGCATAAGCGGTTTCCTGTATTTAAAATGCAACAAGTAAAAGTATCTGGACAAGCGATGTATCTACGAGTAATGAAAATAACTATGAAAGTGAAAGAGAGAGAGAGAGTGAACGTTGATAGAAAAATATTTATAATTCGACGCGATCGAAAATTATATCGTAGTATTTAGTAAGTTGGACAGGAATTCTGTTATAACGTTATAATCGTACAATTTTGTGATTATTATTTGAAATTTCTATGCTTCTCCGAATAAACAACTGTAATTTTATTGTAATTATAATTTTATTTAACGTTGCGAGTAAGCAGGTTGTAGAGAACAAGTAGTTAAATACAACGATATGTCGTTAATCGAAGTTCGTAAATAAAACAGGATATACATTGAATTTACGTTATTTGGAATGAAAACGCTCGCATTGTATCACGAATTTTTGCTTGGAATCAGAACCAACGATCTCATCCCATCGTTCAAACTTTGCTCGGCTTTACCTTCCTTCCCTTTCTTCTCTTTTCCCTTTTGTATCTTCCACCAAGATTCTTCGTTTCCTTCTCCTACCTTCCTACGTCGTCCGTTCTCCTATTCTATCAAAACGGTTCCCACGACTTTCGACTGAAACCGAACTACCAACACTTTTGCTTTTTTATCTTTTACCGTATCATATACTACGATCGCGTTTAAGTTATATAAATTAAGTTAAATTAAATTAAGTCAAGTTATATAAATATTCCAATTATATTCTAATTAGTTAACGTTAAACAGAGCATGGAAGGAATAATCGAATTGAAAAAAGAAAGGAATTCTTCCGTTTTACAAAGATTTCGCTCGAGTCTCTGATCTGTTAAACGTTAACTGTCTGATACTAAATATGTTAAAAGATGATGAAGCTGCGTGGATGGCGTCAGATTATGACATTCTAGTATATAAAAGTAAACGTCACATTGAAGCATATCATCCGTATGAATAGGATTGGTATTAGTCGCCATTTAGTAGATATTAGTCGGTAGGATAGACAAGGATAATATGTTTTAATTCAAACGCACCATGGCCGTCGTGGCTCGTTATTCACGCATATATTTCACAAGATTAGGATTCATCAAAACTCTCCTAACTAGCCGGTATCCACGGTCTATCGTGATTTAAGCTTTTGTGCAACTTTCGTCTCGTCGCGACGACTGTGCATCAATTTGTTCAAAAGGAGATAAATAGGTAGAAGGAGAAAAAGATAGTAGGCACATTTTCCTGGATTTAGTCAACTAAATGTATATAAGCCGATTATATTCTTCCCATCGTATTGAATGGAAGGCCAAATTAGAAACTTCAGATAAATTCACGATGCTTCTACGAATGTGTCTACTAATAACTTTGCTTCATTAAGATTTATGATATCATTACTCTGCTATATCTATTCAAGCAGACTTTGGAAAATAAAAGATAATATGAAAAATAAAAGTAAACGAAGCATTTATTTCAAAAATATTTCAAGTACGAAATAACCAAAGAGAAAATGCATTGTTTTAATGCGTTTTTTCGTCCTTGATACGATAATAGATCACGTGGACATGAGAATGAATTCGACAAATTATATTGGCTGAACTGAAGCGAGGAAAAAGAAAAACGGAAGGAGCGATTAACTTACCCAAAGTTAAAGTTTGAAACTACCATGCGCCAAAGGACCTACGTCGAAGTTGAGAAAATTCTGGTTAATTGGCGCCAGAGGGGAAAAATTGATTTCCAGAAGCCTCGAACGACCCACGTAGAAAATAGCTTCGAAATCATGGTGGCCCGAACCATTCCAGCGATTCGTATTACGACAGGCAAAAACGATTTGTACCATCGTTTCGTTGAAGAATATCTCGAAACGTAAACGACAAACAGCAGAAATTGAAAAAATTTCAGAAATGACCATCGCGCAACTGTCTCGCAAGATGTTAAAGAACAAGGTGTCTTACGATTCTCGCTGAAAGTTAGGATTTCGTGCATTACCTTTCTAAAACTATCATTAACAATTTCATAGACTCTTAATAGCCGTACATTCGATACGCTACTATCGGTAAATAGCAGAACATCAAAGAGGAGGAAGCTAAAAAAAAAAAAGAAAAAGATGAAACAATCGTGCTTTCTTTTTGAAAACAATCCGCGCATTGAAATAAGCGATACAATGGGCCGTCTGCCGAGGCTAAAGAGTCCTCGTAAAACAACAGTTGATCCAAACCAGAGGAAAAGATTATGGAAGAAAAAAGAAATAAAGAAGAAGAGAGAATGGTTAGAACGTAACAATATGGCACCCTCCTGTGTGATCGAGTGGCTCTCTGATTGAGAGTAAAATTTCATTTTCCTCCTACTGTTAGGTTGCTGCCACTACACCAACTCTGTCAATTTTCGCTCATCGGTAACCTTAATCTCTGATACTTTGTTTTAATAACGACCAATTAATATTAAATAACATCTTGAAAGTGAAAAATGTACACGTGTCTTGAAATTACGTATAGGTGTAATTAAAATATACGTAAAGATTTGAAAGCAAGGGATACCTGTAGAAAATACACACGTTAGAAGATTTCCGTATAAATATAAAGGAAATTAAACGAATCTAATTCTTTGACTAACATAAAGAAATTTAACTAGGAACACGATTGTTCTTTTCGCAATTGAAGCACGACACGATTATCGTATTACGATAGGTTGAAATTTTTATGCGGAAACAGATTATCGTGAAAAATTCACGCAAAATAAATTCGAAATTCAGCGTTAAAATCTACCGCCAGTATCCACGTGAGATGTATACATACATTCAACATAAATTACATGGTACGCATTGACGACCAGGCGCCCCACATTCTGACGCTTGCCAAATTTCAACGTTCAACGAACAGTTCGCCAATTCCCAATGATTATCCACTTAAATCCTGAAGTCGCGAGTAATTATGTGAGGGTGCGAGGGTCAATTTGATAATTGCGTTATTCCGTTGCAAATAATTACCACCTTTCTCAAATGCAAATCTTACGTGGCCAGTTTCTACGTTCTTCTTCTCTTAATTGTCTAAAACAAGGCTCATTATTCTCTTCGATAGCAATGCTTGGAAGAGCTATTAATTTGCATTATGAAGGTGTAAATTTCTTCACTTTTTGTCTCTTCCATGATTTATGCGTTTCTATTTAACCTTAAAGCGACTTGGATCGTAAAGATCTATGTTTATCTGTGTTTAATAGATACTAAGTATACGCTATTTTTCCTTCGTACTTTAATTTGATTTGTTCCATCCACGTTGCATCTAAAAGATAAATATCTAAAGGCTAAACTATATAATAGAAAAATAATATACAGGAAAACGATATTAACCTATCTGTCTGTGAAATAAACGTTTTCGTATCTCAGATAACTTTCAGGATCTGTTTCTTCTACAAAGATTTCATAACCTCTTGAAATATAGATGAAATTTCCCAGGCTGTGTGATATTTATTTTAAATTATTTTATAGTACATATATTAATATATACATACATAGGAAGAATGAAGAAGCATGTAAAAGCAACTGCGTTCGGCTGAGGTTAAAGAGGGGAGAAGCACGCGTCTGCCACGCTCCCAGTGTACACACCTGGGACCAGTTGGCCAGCGAGAGAAATCTTTTTCACCCTAAATACAAACAATATCTAATTATTAACAAATTACGATCACGAAATTGGAAATATTTCAGAAATCTACAAACCAAATCGTTATATGTCGATTAAAAATTTCTTGTTATAAACAAACATGCTTTGATCCATCCATCGGTATGTTCGTACTCTGTTGTATTCAGCAAGTTTACGCTCTTATCAAAAGTATTACATTCACGGACAATATATTTCGTTGGCAGTGAAATCGATCTCATTTGTCAAGAACGAAGTTCAGGCTATTTATCACAAAGTCAACCATAGAAGTTAGAAACATGGAATCGCCAGGATGATCCAATACTTCATTTTCCTAGTTTTGTGTATACCAAGGCTCGAGGGAACTCGTACGAATTCATACGACGGAGGAAGTAAAATTATTCGAGCGAATGTCCTTTGAGTTTCGGTGGAAGAGCACCCGTTCGAAGTTCCTTCCTCCACGGGTTTCAAAGATATCGTGCTTAAAAATATATACTTATTATGTGGTGTAACGCAACGTTTCACGGATAGATCGTGTATTATTGAAAAAGTAAATTGTGAAAAACGAGTAGGAAATAAGGTGTATACTTATTTAACGATATAGAATTTCACGGAACATTAGAGAATGCCGAAAACACAGGGCAATGCATAAGCTTAACCATCAAAAAGAAAATCGGCAAACCGCTAATTGCACCGCAAGGCAAATAAAACGAAAACGCCGACAGGAAACTGAAAATAGGCGGAAAACCCGAAGTGGTATTAAAGTCGCATTAAACACATCGGTCGTAACTTCCGGTACATTTCCGAAAATACCGATTTATTCGAAATTAATATATAGGATGTTTTATTTTTGTCCTGCCAAACGATGTTAGCATATTGTACAATTAAAAATAAGAAAAAGATGTTACATAAAATGAAATAAAAATAATTAATGGAAATTCTTAATTTATCTGTATTTTAATACAAAAACAACGAAATTTCTAATTTCCTCGGTGATTTTATGATTACGAGATAAAACATATAAATTAACGAAGAATATAGTTTTGCATAGTTTTGATGGAGGTAGTAACGAAGCTCCCTTGAGTAAACAACTATATTAAAAAAGGAAATAAAAGTGAGCAGCAGGCTGGTGCCGGTTTTGGCGCTCTCTAAAACGCCTGAACCGATGATCATATTCCAGATAACCTGGTTAACCCCTCTAGCCCGTTATTATAATATTTGCCAAGCCAAAACATAGTAATTGCTTATTTGCTCGAGCCCAATTACCACAGCCTCCATATACATCCATGAATTTTTCGTACTACGTGACGAGCAAGATATCTATAGAGCTCGTCTTTATTATTCATTTTAGATGTCTACATCACACTATCGTAATATCCGTATGCTTGCGTGTGTCTTCTTTTTAAAATCTTTAAATATCTGTATTTCTACTTTTGAGTTACTTTCCGTTGGTAATTTTATCGTAATCATAAATTATAATTTTTTATGAACGAATAAAAGATTATATCGTATAAGTTTCAATAATCTATAAACGTAAACACATGTATCTCTATATTTACATCGTTCTAAATTTAATTTTGTTAAGCGCGTAATCTTCAATGTACTCACTTAAAGATGATAAATGTATCAACGCATTATAGAAATAGATAAAATAACGTAAAGATTATGGAATCGAATGAACAAATAGTAGTAGTTTTATCTATATTTCATTGCTAACACAATGAGAACCGTAACAATTAACTATTACTAATAATATAATGTTATTTCTCATATAAATAATTTACTTTATCTTATTTTATTACACGATAAAATTGAATTCGTAGTTTCAAATACGTACTTTACTAGCCGCGCTCGTGTCGCTACCAACATCGCGTACTCCTACCTTATTGACTGTCAACGTTATAGCAGTTCTGTTTTAGCCGTCGCCTCATATCGAAAATACGTTCTCTGTTAATTGATCGCGCCTGATCAAATTCACGGAATTCATCAACCAATTGATCGAACTCGAGTATGATCAAATATCGTATCAAGTATGGATCTCTTCGTCTAATACAACATATATATCTGTCCCTGTTGTTCAGTATCGTTATCCTTGCCGCACAGTAGCGTTCTCGTTGTGCAGCACGGTACATATATCTGTCTTTGTCGTACATAAATGCGCTTCTTGTCTATGACTAAATCATGTGCTACCATCAATTGAAGACAGAACAACATCAACTTGCAGTATGTGAGAATAGATGGTAACACATAGCTTACGTTTGAACAAGGAGGTAAATGTTCTTGTGTAAGGAGCGCAATATCGTGCGACAAGGACGGAGATACAAGCGGCGCTAGACAGAGAGGACGACACTGTGCGACAAGGACAGACATACGAGCGGTACTAGACAGAAAGGGCAATAACGTGTGAATTACTTCATATAAATCTATGCTATTCTAAATTGCGGCGACAGACTGTCGCGCGATTACCATTTTTGATGGTGCTACCACAAACCGCTTTTATGCACCAAGCTTCGAAGTATTTATTGCAGATAAAACCGGTATGTTCAATAAAAAAGACTCCTGGTATGGCTTTGTTCGTTTCAAATATGTAAAGGAACCATACGCGATGAATAATACATTTTTATCCTACAGTTCTTTGACTAACATATTGTTGCAGTACGGGAGGACGTTCATGCAAATTTTTATTCGACTGTCTCGAAGTGCAACTTAATGCAATTGCAAAGAACCAGAATAAGCGCAGACCTTTAGAAGAAATGCGTATTTACCTGTCGAGGTATTTTTACAGATTGATACTAGAGAAAGGTTCCGAACGAACCATGAGCGACATTCGAGTGTCCGACTATAACGATCCGCAATAAAATAATAATACGCTTAGTTTAAGGAAAGAAGGAAAGATGTGCTTTGTCATAGGTTTTGAAAAGATATCTTTAAATTACGGTAATCTATCTATACATTGAATCTTTATATGTTGCATTTAGAAATTATTATGGTATTGCAGTTGATTCACGTAGAGAACCAAAACAGTCGTGATTGTTGATCGCATGTATCTAAAATCACATGTATATGTATAAAATGTTACATACATACATACAATGTTACAAGCCGGTTAGTAATATTTTAATTGTTCCTTAGATGGCAATTTTAATTTGCTTCTTTACCGCCTATGCATCAATTTTTATTTGTAATAGTTGCATTCAGATGGCGCTATGATATCCATCAGCTGATTCACATTTGTAAATTCACACGTATGCTCTCTACTGAATGTTTTTATTTTCTCTTGGATCTTATAAAATACTTAGTAATTTAATAAACAACTTCATACACTATTTAAAATACTAACTTTGCAACAACATAATATTTCTAACAATATACATAATAATGTTCACTAATCGTTCACTCGAAGCAGTGAGTTTCAACTCACAATTATCTACTACGAAGTACGTGCCTAAAATTTCGTATTCTTTCATTTATATGATCAAAATTTTTTTATTCGTTTTAATTGTTTAATATTTGGCAGATCGCATCAATCTACGAACGTTCAAACAACAGAAATTGTTTATAATCAGAATCCCGTGCAAACCGTCGAAACAAGAACTGTCGAGGTATTTGTAAACATATCTTAAAAATATGGCTAAATTTGGTTTTAATATTTTTGCATTGTTTAGACTCAAACTATAACCGAAGAGAAGAAGAAGCCAGAAGTGAACTATGAAAGACTGGCCCAATTTTTAAATAGAGTTACGCCTTGTATATTGGAAGCATTAGATGAATCTTATGGAACCAATGCATTTGAAGATTATGAACCAAAAATTGATGAAGATTTACTGACAAGCACACAGCTTCTGCAAAAAATTCATAGCACTGAATCTGATTCTCAGGCATTTGTTGTCTTTTATAGTTATTAATTTCTTTCATTCCCTTGTGTTATTTAATAATATTTTTAGATGAAAGTAAGTGATATGAGTTGGAGTATTGGAGGAGGAACATTGGCAGTTTCTTTTGGTATTCCTTACCATGAAACATGGTGTGACCATCTATCTAAAATGCAATTGTACAATCAAACAAAGGAGGGTAGTTTCATAGATAATCCAAATAAAATACTGGAAACAAATGCCTGTATAACAACGTTGGCTTATCATCCAACTGAACCATCCATTATAGCTGCTGGTTTATTCAATGGTAGTTTACTTAATTGTAAAATTTCTAGAAAAAACATGTTATTTATAAGCTAAGAACTAATTGTAAATATTATTTATACCAAGGTGATGTTCTTGTATGGAACTTAAGAGACAATGTATCAGTGGCACCAACAACAATTTGTACCCATGGGGATTGTGTGTCTCAAGTGTACTGGAAAGCAAGAACTATAAATGATGTGTCCTTGCTTGTGAGCTCCAGCAAAGATGGATATATTTTCATCCACAAGATGATGGCCAATTTTACAGTTGCCCGTGAATATAAACGGTAATTATTTTAATACTATCAACAAGTTTTTACAAACATTTATTTATAATCACATATGTTGTATGTTTTTAGACTGAAATTAACCAAAGAATATAATCCAATAGAAAACTCAAGGCCACGTAGCGCAGGTGGCACACGTGAACGCGCTATGGAATCCGGATTATGTATTACTGCCTTCGATTTTTCGTCCAGAGATCCCATATTTTTTATCGTGGGTACCTTATGCGGTGGAATATACAAATGTAGCTTAGATCGTGTTGCTCCTATCGAAGGTATGGATTTTTCTAATAAATTCTTAAATTTTATTTTATTCTATGAAAGTAATAATCAATTTTTAATTTTAGACGATGAAACTCTAATGGATCCTGTGGTAGACGAGTATGAAAGGCACGAAGGTAGTATTACGTGCATTAAATGTTCCCCGATACGTAATCTTTTCGTCACTGCTGGCACTGACAAAGAAATTCGTATATATCACTTTGAAGAGGTAATAATTTTATCGTTAGAGTTTATTTTTGTACTTTGAACGCCATAACAGATTAAAACCTTTATATAATCTAGCATACGAACTTGAGGTCGATTTCTTGTGAAAATACAATCGTGGGTTTAGCATGGATGCTCGGGAATCAAGACATATTCGCAACTTATGGTGCTGGCTCGGAGATTAGACTGTATAACGTCACTGGTGGAAAATCTGTGACAAATATAAATTTTGAGACCACTGATAGGCAAAACACTAGCTGCTTACGTGTGAATTTAAGAAAGTAAGCATTCGTAGTACATATACATATGTATGTGTAAATTTGAAGTATGCATCAATAATATATGATTTGTAATAATATGTAATTTGCATTATATTGTTTGTAATACTTGTTTTATAGAAATATGGTAGCCATTGGTGACACACAAGGAACTATAGAAATTTGGAAAATCCCAAGGCAATTATTGTAAAGATATTAAATAATATGCATTATAAAATTGCTTTTTTATGTATTCATTGTATTATCAATGTTATTATTTTGTAATCCATATAAAAACATGTATATATTTATTGTGTAACAGCATATATTACTTTTATAATAAAAGGCAGTCACGCACGCACACGTTTTCAATATACACTGTTCTATTTTCGACTTCCTCTTCCTAATAAATATAATAACATACAACAAAATTAGGCACGATATTAATAGCATATGATTACTACATCAGATATTCTATGATTTAAATAACTTAACATGTATTTTAAACTAGACTTCGTTGAGTAAAAATAACTTGACAAATTTATTGCGAAAATGTATGAAAGAAGCAATAATGCCACGATTATGTCCGATTATGAGTTAATATTTAAGACGGCAGCAATTCAAAACACAACGAAACTAAAATATTTTAATTTGCAGATTTAATCATAAAGTGTATCAAATATAATGCAGTTTTTTAAATTCTCGTATAAATTTACTCTTTTTCTATTTATGCTATAGTAACATTTTTCGATAATTTATGGGGAAATAAACAATTCTCTGAATTGTTTACGATTGTAAATTGGAGTAAATAAATGAATACTTCCACATTATATAAACATATATTTATTAATACTATATAACAACCAAATAAATACTTGAATTCGCTCGACAATTTATTTCATAATTATTTACGTTTCTTTTAAGTACCATTACCTTTTATCTTGCTGATTCATCCAAATATCTGATGTCACAACTACCTGTAACCATGAACTTTCAAAACCTGCCTAACTCAACACGACTAAGTACAAACTGTGCGTAATCGTGTAAATCTTCTTATTTGTATCTTTCATATGGAAAAATAAAAGACATGAATCATTTTGGCACGTAAGTTCAAAGTATGTATACACAATCAGATTTAAAAATATCTGACATAGGAGAAAGAGTATGCTATAATAAAAAAATGAAGTGAAGAAAATAAAAAATAATCATGTTTCACTACAAAGAAAGAAACATCAATTCGGCTAAATAAATACAAACAAATATAATTCCTCTTGCCTGTATCTTCAATGGGCTATCTTGTTTCATTTAAATTCTTGTCATTTTGTAGCTTCATTAGATAGAAATGTAGAAATTAGATAAATAGAAAGAATGTCACACAGAGAAGTAGAACAAACTTGATTTGTATCTGAAAATTATATCGGAATCAAATTTCTTATTTTTAAGACGTCTTGTTCATAAAATGACTTATAATTCTTTCGTATTTTACATATGTACAACAAATTTAAATTATGAAATCTCTATTAAGTGCTCATAGATTGCAATTGCTCAGGTCATGATTAATTTTTGGTGAGTCATGGAGATATAGCGAAATGCACAGTAACAAATTTAAAACTGCTAGATCTTACATTTAGATATGAATTTGTACTATTTCATTTCTATTGCATATCACGTAAAGAGATACGTCTTATGACTAATTTCCCAAGAAGTTGAATCATATAAATAAGTATATAACTCTCTGTTTAGAAGTAGTAAAGCGCTTAAGGATTATTTCAACACATTTATTTCATAATGAAATGTATGACGAAGAAACCAAAGAAATCGTAAAACTTATTCGCTTTTCTATTCATACGTGACACACTTAGACTTCCTGAACGTTCTATAGCGGATCTCTTCCATGACCTTCTTCGATATTTATGCAAATACGTTGAACAATACTTTACCGGATGCTATAATTAAAATACAATTAATCTACAAACATTATGTTAATGGATATACATACCCAACACAGTTATAAATCCAAGTAAAATCCAACAACATTGCAATAAAATAAAAAACAAACTGCTAATAAATGTTTTCATCCATACTTTTAGGGGTTTTTCCTGAAAAGTATGGCATTTTCTCCTGAAAATAACGGTTTTTAATTTTCGTTCTGAAAAGAACGGTTTTTAATTTTCGTTCTGAAAAGAACGGTTTTTAATTTTCGTTCTGAAAAGAACGGTTTTTAATTTTCGTTCTGAAAAGAACGGTTTTTAATTTTCGTTCTGAAAAGAACGGTTTTTAATTTTCGTTCTGAAAAGAACGGTTTTTAATTTTCGTTCTGAAAAGAACGGTTTTAAATGTTCCTCATAAAAAGGATTTTCTTAAATTTTCATCCTGAAAAGGACGGATTGTTTGTCGATGTTTAGTTTGCCCGAGAAATAGTTACTCCATGAATGAAACGTTTGCGGGCCCTGAAAAGGGCCCTAAAGAAAAAAGAATATTAAAGAGGAAATGTGGACGGGATATGCGCAATGTGTGTATAGTATAAGGTATTAGAATAGGATTAGTAATATTATCGTCGAAGAGTATTGGAGAACAAAGCTGAGCGCTTCTTTGCTGCATACACTTTCGGCCGGTAGTTCTTCGTCATTATCAAAAGGAAAGGACGATGAAAGCGAAAGAAATTAAGGGGAAAAAATAGAAAAGAAAAGAATAGGTAGAAAGACAGGATTGTCTACGATACCAGGAAACGTTAAAAATTTTCTCTTGTTGCTCTATTTCTGTTCTTCTGATTTTTTTTCTTTCGAAGGAGCAGATCCATTCATACGATAGATGGAGATCAAAGAAGCTTCAATTCGTGGCATGTTTTTGTATACACGTGTGTATGTATATATTCGTCTTCTGAAGTCTGGTAAAACAGTATACAGGTTTTCGGTTACTGAAAAAATTTTCAGGCGTTCCGTCACTTGTCAGCTTGTTTCCTCGTTCATTTCAATGTATCTTCACATTCATTCTCTCGAAGGTTCTCGCACTTTTGCGTTTACTCTCGTTAACATATACCGCGTGATATACAGATAGTAGCGGTGGTAGTAATAAATGTGCGTCCAGTGTTCATTCAATTCGAATTTTACACACGTGACTCACATAAGCGCGCATTTTTTCTGACGTTAAACCCTTAGTTCTGCTTCTTTCATTTTCTTCTTATGTACATATGTGTGTATATGAATGAACTATATGCATGTATATGTATGTATGCTTCTGTGTGTGTAGTGTGTATGCCTGTATTTGTGCTGCATTGAAATACTTTTCAAATAAAGTCAATTCTGACTTTTATCTCACGAATCCCCTCAGAAATTTCTGCTTCAAAACTTTCTACAAAAAAGATCCTCACATCAAATCCTTGTCTCTAGACGGAAGAGGATTCAAGAATCTTTTTCTTTTTCTTTTTCTTCTTCTGTTTTTAGATCTTCTCGGCTTGATCTTGACCTTCCTCGACGACTATTGCACACCAACACTTTCAATTCCACGTGTACATTTTGCTTTGTCTCTTGATATCATCTGCATTCATTACTGTCCTCTGTAAACTTGCCTTGCGTTGATACTTCCTTACTTTTATCCTCAATCATTCTTTCCACTCGCACTGTTTCTCACGCATACTCTTCACTGGTTGTATACATTGATTTTTTTGGCGCTTTTTGTTCTCAAAAAGACATTTTTTCTGATGGTTTTTTAGAAATCCTCTTACATTCGCTCCAATCTCGTTCAAATCCACTTTCTCGCTTCTTCTTCATCAATAATAATCAATCTTGAAAGACTATTATAGTTCCCCTTTTACTCGTGATTAATCTTCCATTTCATAATGCTGCTACCTACGCTTCTTCTTCTTCTTCTTCTTCTTCTTCTTCTTCTTCTTCTTCTTCTCTCTATCATCTTATTATCGTCGACAACCTTTTCCTTTTTTATCTTCTTCGTACTTCATCCTTCTCCTCCTCCTCTTCCATTGGTCACGCGTCTACCACATTTTCTTCGAAAAAAAAACGCGTGTATACATACTCGAATAACAGTACCAAAACTACGATATATAAATGATTACGCTTTAGGTACGACTTGGATATATATTCCTTCGCCATATTGTTCTCCAAGTACTTACTGGCTATCTGTTTCAGTTTCTCTTAGCTTTCCTGGAGGATCAATCATTATATTATCATCATCGCCGTTCACAATAATCATCTCGCTGTGTCGTAGCTGGTCCATCGCTCTAGCAATGAAACCACGAGATGTTTCTTTCTCTGATAGGAGAAAAAACGGCAAAAAATAATTGTTCCTCTGTCGAACCTCATAGTGGACGATTATTAATTATTTATTATATCATCGAAAAAATTTCGAGTCTTTTCTTTACCTGCACGAGAACCTGCCTCTCGTGTAGGTAATATCCTGATGTTTTCTTCTTCTGTTGCCTCGTTACAAATAACAGCCCTGGTTTTCACGTCGGACGCGCAAACACGAGACGATTGTTTCGCCAAGGAAACAACGGGATGCGCGTCGAAAGGTGGCCAATCGATAATCCTTATCTATTCTGGTCGATCGCGCAATCGTTAAGTTTCCCGTTATCCCCTCGCCACGATTTTATTTCTTTCTTCTTTTTTCTTCTTGGTCCTCTCTCGATCTTCACCTTTTACTTTCATTCGTTCGAAGAAATAAAAATTCGACAGGAGTTGCGTCCAGTCGAGATTCTCTCTCCTCTTTGGTATAATATATACCATGGTGCGTATGATTTGTTGGTAAATCGTACACGCCATTTTGAGAAAAATCGGCGATTTATTGTGAACCGGAATGTACTTTTCTTTATGATTCTTCTTACTTTTTAAATATGAAAGTGACCAAGTTAATAAGTCCATCTGTTGGAATGATAAAGAAATCTCGTTCCTGCGCGTAACGACGCCGTTCATTTTACTTCTTGTTGCCACCATTCTTCTTTCCTACCATTCTTCTTCTTCTTCTTCTTCGTCTTCATTGCTTTATTCTTCTCTACAAGCTTGAGGCCGCAAAAAAGATTCATATGTATATCGATCAGACGATAACTCGAAACGTGCGTTCGAAAATATGCTGCAGCCATATTGTATCCCAAAAATGAACCTCTCTTTCTTCTTCTGCTTCATCTCAGTCGTTTTTTTTTTTTTACATAACAAAATATTCTCTTTCACGCGCTCGCCATGGCTCGCACGATCGAATTTCGCTTCACACATTTATATACAATTGCTTGCGGATCTTATCTTTTTTCCCTTTCTTTCGCCTAGATCCGCTTTTCTTTTTCATCGATCGGTCTTCCTCCAAAAAAACTTGTTATTCGCGAAACGGTCACTCTTATTACGATATTTTTATAATACAGTGTTTCTTATGTATGCGCACGATTCGAATCTTAAACGTACTGCTTCTGCGTGTTTTACGTACAATAATAGATATATATATATTATATAACCTCTATTTTCTTATGTACCCTAAAACTTGACAGCAAATTGCATCGTGTCCGCGACGGAGTTTTATTAAAGAGACACGAATGGGAAATTCCATGATTTCATCATTTTATACATCGTTATCTTACGTCGTTTCTATCCCTGCATCGTTCATACGACTCTTATCCATCTTTTGTTTCTTAACTTCGTTTAATCTTATCGTCTTGTATCGCAGAAATCGCGACTCGGTAAAGTTTACTTATACCTATATAATTTACTGTCTAACGATAAACTCGTCGCCACTATTTCGTTGGGGAACGACAGAACAAAAGTTCTGATCTTCTGTGTTTTTTTTGTTTTTTGTATAATCTTACCGGACTCGCGAAGCTTATACTCTCGAAGACGACAGGTTGATAATCGATATAGTTCATCGATTTTTCGCTTCTTTTCTTTTTTATGCTTGTAGCACTTTCTTTTTTTTTTCTACATTCAAAATATATCTTTTAATGCTGTTATCAAGAAGATGAATTCGAAAAAAGGTAACACGAGAGAATCTTAGATTTCTCGTGAACACGAATGAACAAAGACCTGTCGTTCCTTAAGTACAAGCTTCCTCGAATGGATAGTGCCCTTTGGTGCACCGTACAAGTCTACCTCGTTCGCTTTAGCTTTTTTTTTTTTAAATACTTCTACAGTTTCATTCGGTTTAAAGCAGACCAGAGTTTCGTAGAACAATGCTCTGTACAGCGATGCTCGGTTGTAAAATTGTAAGCTTACGAAAGGACAAAAAAAAAAAGAAAGAAAAAAGAAGGTAAGAGAAATCATTCGAAGAAGAAATGCCACATGGTTTGTAGGACGCAACTCTTAAAAGGAGGAGAAACATCTGCGCGATAAAGAAAGGTCATTTTCGTTAGACCTTCTTTATTCTTATATGCTTTCTAAGCATAAAAATTTTGGAAAAAGAAAGGAAAAAATCAAAATCCTCCTTCTTCAAAAATTTAGATCGCTTGTAAATTTCATTCAAAACATGATAGAGAGACTGCTGCATAATTTGCATAACGATAACTCAGCTATAAGAGCAGCTGTCACTACATCAAATTACTTAAATTTTTATAATAAACTAAAACAATACTGATCATAGTACAGCTGTAAAACTCATTAAAATAAAAAAAGGCAGTCAATCGATTAAACAACATCAAATTATAATACATAGAGTCGATCTACTCTTACAGTTAAAATTTACTGGTAGTTACGGTGGTGATGATCTGAGCAGCATGGAAACTAGGTCTACGACTCAAGATGGCCGCCGATCAAACATGGAATGGACATCTAGTAGTCCTATTAATTTAGCAATTGACTAGATTCGAAACGTATCTATACGAGCAGCATACAATTTTATTTCCTATGCAGGAAATTGTTATCTTGCAAAATTTCAGAATTTACCGCGCAAACGTTACTCCCCTTGAAACAAAAAAGAGAAGAAAGAAACTAAAGTCACTTCGCACACCGGTTATACGTAGGAAAAATTATTGTCGCGCACGTGCGGGCGATGGCATGATTATCTTTCTAAATGCTTCTTTCTTCAAACTACACACACACGCGGTTATATGCTAATATGTGTGTGTTTCTTTGCTTTCTCCTTAGTATCGACCGCACAATGACGCACGAATCGCTCTGCACGTGCGAGAAATCGAGAGAAGTTAAACGGACGCGTTCTTCCAGCTAAATTCTTTTTATGATTTTTTCATCGTTTCTTCTCTTTGTTTAAATTATTCGTTTTACGAATCGTTCGAATGCTTATAACCATAAACGATGTTCGCGTTGACAACGCACAGGATAAAACGCGTCCGTTTCTTTTCTTCTTCAAGAGCGAGAGTCTCTCCCTCCTGTTTCGTATATAATATATTTAATATATATATATTTATATTTATTCTGTCTCGCACGTTCTTAAACTCACACAATTTTTCTTTTGGCACGCTCGCATACACGCACACACTTGCATTCTAGCTCTTTCTCACGGTATCACCGACGCACACATACTTTCTGAAAACACGCTCAAGGTATATATCAAGGTACATGGTCGAATCTCGATTCGCTAAAATAGTCAGTGCGTTTTTCCTTTACTCGCCGCCATTGCGACCAATCCGTTTCCCCTACTATTTAATAGTATAGCCGCACGTCAGAACGATACTGATACTTGTTCTATCATAATACGTAATAATTTTATGCTATTTGTTTTGCGTCGTTTATACCATGATCCTCGTGATTTTTGCGATTATATATTTTCTTCGAGCTAATTTCCTGAAATAAGATACGAGAGAAGAAAACAAAAGAAAGAACAAGGTTATATATGTTTTGTAGTCAGGCATCGCGCTGACGCACGGCTGGACTTTCACGAGCAGCAGCAGGAAGAAGGATAAAAAATATTGTCATCGACAGGCTCGTCAGAGATGCGTTATGGAATTTACACGAGTAAACAATCGATAGATTACGAGAAACTTCTCCTTGCTACCGTAGGTAAAAATCGTACTCTCCTTAACAATGGTCTAGCTCTTCGAAAATGTCTTTTTTTTTCGATCGATATATAAATACGTGTCGTAGAATCACGCAGTTAATGTGATCTTTATTTCTTTTCTTTCGTTATCATTCGGTGACATCGAAGAGAGTGTCGCCTCGAATTCGATGCAACTCTATTCGAATGCAAAGCGACACTTAACCTACCAATCCTTTACTATCGAACAGCGAATGAAAATGATTGATGTCGAATGATTTCCGCGTGATTCTACGACCACTAGATTCCCTTGGTATCGAAATAAAACGAAAAGAAAGTGTTTCTTTCGCAAGAACGGTTGAGATCAAAGCGCACGCCTCGAATTTTGACGATTCTTTCAACGAAAATGATGTAAAAATTGTAAATGAAACACGAACAATCCCCGAATACGATATATGTACGAAGTTGAAACGAAAGAGAAAAGGAGGAACGATTTAGATCAGAATAATAACATCGATTGATTTACCGACTAAAATCATGCATGTGTTTAAAATATATTGATTCAAATATATAGTCATTGATCATGGCGCTTCAAAAAGACAGAGCTTTCTTTCATTTTTCTCCCTCTCTCTCCCTTTTTTCTTCCTATCTCTGGTTTTTCATCACACCTCTCAACTTAATTCTAAATTTAAGGCTTAATTAATTAATCGACATAGTGTTTCGTGTGGCTGTGTTTTGTGTCCCTGTATAATGATCAGTGCTTCGTATGAAATCGATGAGCTGTTGATTTTTCACTCTCTTGCATAAAAGATCAATTTTTTAAAACGATATTACATCGTATATTGGTAAACGATGTCGCGCTTCGAACTCACCTCGTGACAAAATACTTTTGAGGTTAAAAGGATTCGATGCGCGACACACGACTTCATCGTTCGTTTTTCTTATTGTTTGACGTTGTCGTTCGAAGACGTTGGTTCCATTTTGTTTTCTTTTATATGTTTCTTCTTTAATTATTCCGATAAGCGGGTTCATTCTCATTTTTTCCCCTCGATTCATTGTTTTAGTTACGAATTTTCTTTTTTAAGAATGGTTCGCCGGTATTCTTTCCCTAACGAGAAGTAGTACGGATATGCAAAAATTCGTATCGATTCATTTTTTTCGTCTGCTCTTTAACATCACTTTCGCACGTGAGAATTTTTCAGATACACATGACAAAAAGAAAGAAGAGAACTCTAAAACATGAATAGAAAAAGATCTTTCCATGTACGGACATAAAATTTCACCCTAAACCAAAAACATACGCACACCCATGGGAACGAATTACTTCTAAAGCTACATAGAACAAAGTAAATCATGAACCGTGGAAATAGAATAAGTAGCAAGCGATTGATATGTTCTTCCTGAAGTCATTAACCTAAAATTACACACACTTGTAATTTAAAAAAAAAAAAAAAAAAAAGAAAAGAAAAAGAAAAGAGAAAAAGAGCACAGCTTTATTAATCTGATTAAAACTTAATTTTTAAAAAAGAAAAATATGGAAAAAAGAAGAAAAATGTAACATTCATTTTTCGGAAAGTAACCAATTATTTGCCTAATGAATCAATAATATTTAAATATATACTCGTTGAACGCGCAAAAGAACCTTCTAAAGAAACCACAACCAGAATTACGTAAGAATTCGCTATTTAGCTGGAAAAAGAAAAGAAAAAATAAACGAAATTTGGATCGGAAGAATCCGGATGAGTGCTTCTCCTCGTTATGTGTCACTGAAGAATCTAATAACACATCGAAGAGACGGTTTTCATGGAAGCTCAAAAGCTAATTTACACATCCAGAAAAGATATAACACACCTAGTCCGATGCAATGACGAATCAAAAAAATATTTCTTTCAAGAAACTGATCAAAGGAACGAACAAATATACCATTTCGATACGTTTCCTTTTTCTATACAATAATTATACTTTTTCCTTCCCATAACGTTTAGTGTCTCTACATTAAAGTTATGCGAAATTAAAGTAGAATTAGAATTATTAGTTACGGTTAACCCCTTTCCTTTTTCCAAAAGAGACCAGCAAAAGAAATTATTCAAAAGATATAAAGATATACACGTGTATAGATTGAAACAGGACATGCGAGGGCACGTAGCCATTTTCTACGTGCATTCGTATGTCACATGATGTTCGTCGACGGATGCATCACGGTGTATATGGGAAGTCAATGATGCCACTCGCGTGAACATATAAGGAATGACGGTCGTCTACTTCCTACAAAACTTTTGCTCGTGAATATTCATTGCAAAGTTTTTTTAGTAACCTAATAGTACGATATATACAGAAACCGAATTTCATAGAAGATTCCTGGAAAAATAAGGATAATTAGAGATAAACTGTTAACCTAAACTGGTCCAACTCAAGCTCCTTTTTTGCACAAATCTCGTTAGATATATATCTGGAGGTACTATTTTATCCTTACAAATAAGTATAATAAGACTATAATGTCTTTGACATTAAAATTATTAGCTATAACCTAACTCAAGAAACAGACTCCTAAAATTTTCACTAAGAGTGGTATCTTCTGCAACTTGTTTTACAAAATGAACACGTGATACATCCATAAAGCATTCACGAGAATCTTAATTTTGTCTTATTGATTATTCTTCGATTTTTCGTGTAACACGCGACGAACGATTTTGTACGTTACAATATCACAATAAATGCCGGTCGAGAATGGATCGTCTCGTATTATTCGTGTTGTTATCAACATTTCTTGCCCTACTTTTACCATTTGTCATGAAAATGAAAACGAATTGAAAACGAAAAATAAAAAAACGCTTGCAACTTCTTTTCGTTTAAACTGTACGTTTTAAATTCATCGCGTAGAAAATATTCGCGTAAACCTCAAACGGAAAGAAGCGTATCTAGCTACGTTCTCGCGTCTCTCCGACCGGAAACGCGTTCGAACATAAAATTCCCGCCCGACCTCGATCCCATTTTTCGAAACGACCCAAGTTCTCGTTGGCTCTTATAATTAGAACTACTAGCTATATTCTCATCTTAAAGTCACGAAGGTGGATTACGACACACAAGATGGACGTACTCGAAAGAGTTCCTAAATAATATTAATTTCTTTGCTCTTGTCACGAAAACATTGCACCCTACATTTTAATTTCTTCATTACTTTTCTATTTCCCTTTTTGCATTATGCTTTCGAGCATTGTTTTGTTTTACTCTTATTTGTGTTCCACGATCGCGCATACGTACATCGCTAATTACTAAGTTTTTTGGATAATTAATAGCAGTAAGTCGGAGTGCGCGGCAAACCCCGCATTTTATGACAAAGAAAAACATGTTCCTTCTCCCACTTATGTTCTCTTATCCTCCCGACTTGATATACAACTCGCACACAGTGTGTATGTGTGTTTCATATTTCTCTCGTTTCGGCATTTGCGTTTTTCTCTCTCGAAAAAGGCGGTAATTATCTTGTTTTCGTATATTCATCGTACTTGCACGTTCCTTAAATTATCCCACCTTATCGTTTAATCATATACATATAATATATAATATATATATATATAATATATATATATGTATGTGTGTGTGTATATATATATATGTTGATCAATTACCAATTAAAAATTAGTAGTACCTATAGAGTCATCATCACAGCTAATTTCTTATCATCTTTTAAATTAATATTATTGGTTGATTATTCACTTTGTAATTCGTGCCCTTTTTTCTTTGGCGTCGCTTCTTTTCTCAGACGCCGTTTCTTCCTCTTTAATATATTTTCTCTCACTTTTACCACGCAATAGCGCCCTTTCTTCTTCCACTATATTTCGTTCGCCTTAAAGATCGCTTGAACCGAGTCTGGCAACCTTCAACTGTTTACTTTTTTTTTTTACGTTTTCTGTATTTTTTTTTTGTTTCACTTTTGCACATACTGACTATTTTTTGCACTTCTCCGAGACTCGAGCAGGTAATTACGCATATTGCTGTTACTTAAAGTTTCAAACTCTTTTTAAGCCTTTTGCTCTCAATCGGAACGGAACAAAACGCCGTTATTACCGAGATATTTCGATTAATTTACCCTTTATGTATATGAGATATACATAATGCACATCGTCCGTCTGCATTCTGTTTCGCCGTATGTACACTAATCCCTCCCATTTTTTTTTCTTTTTTTTTTACAGTACATTTACAGATGTTGCTTGAAATTTACAACTTCTTTATCAGCCCTCGTCTGTCTATTTACACCATTCACAAACGATGCGCGTCTGTGCAATAATCCTCGTATGCTCAAAGCGGGATGATGATTCGATCGATCTCTCATAGGACGGCAGTGCTTAATTCGTTTTACTTCACGCCCAATGAGGTCTTAAGAAAAACTCGTACCGAATTTGAAAATTTTCCATTCGAATCCTGGCACGTATTTACAATTAACTTTCAAATACCACACCTAATATAATTATACATATACAATTTAAAGCCGATTAATAAAATAATAATCACTGGACAAATACTGAAATCTCCTAGCAGTTTGAGACAGATCGTTGTACTTCCTCCTTCGAATCAAAAACACCAAACGAACGTGGAGGAGCATTTCTTTTAGCGAAGACCCTCGATAGAAACCCATTTACTTAAAAAATCTGGAACTTATGCGTATATTGTTAATAACAAAACTATGTATGCGATAAGAACGATTCTCTATCGATGTGATCCTATCTCTGTATTTTAAATTGTTTTTTCATCTGACCAATTGCGACAATTCCTCTTCCGTCGAGAGCAGAAACTATTTAGCAACAAGTATGGCGACCATCGTTTATCTTCAAGCTCTTATCTTATCACACATGTGCTATCATAAAAAAACTATTTTTCTCTATGGAAACTTAGACGAACAGAAATTTGAAACTGCCAAAGAACCTTGAACAAATACGATTTCTAAGAAAGGGAGACGAATTCAAAGAAACTAATCTAACTAAATAATCGAATTCTTATGAAAGTAAGAGGAATGAAGACGGATGTTGATTAATATAATTCTTTCCTTCCCTTTTTCTCGGAACTGCAACTCCCTTTCGCTTTCTGCGAACCGCTACACAGCGACGATTCCCAAAAAGGAAAAAGAGAACGAATCGAGACAGTGTTCATTGAGTATCGTTAGTAAATTCGAAAACCCATGAAACTCTTCTCGATTTTACATCAAAATTTCTGTCAATCATTCCGTGAGACATACCGCTGTTAGATGCTATAGATACGATTAAAAATTTGTTTTGCCTTACGAGACTACGAAGATGGAGAAAGTAATTGAAAGTTCGAGATTGCACATTTTTGCCATCTTTTCTCTCTTTCTCTCTCACTCCTTCACGCAAGATATATACATTCACACGCATGGATTCACTCAGTAGCTTTTTCTTGAGATCTGCATGTACATATACCGAAACCTATCTTCGTAATTCACCTTAAAAATTAAACTTATGAAAGAAGAAAGAAAGTAATTACCAAAGAAAAAATGAAACTAACGTAATTTAAGAAAAGAAAAAAAAAAAGAAAAATAGTGCCTTCTTTTAGATAAAAAGAAAAAAACGTATTAGTTAAAACACCACTTCAAATAATTTGGTCAGTCTACTTGATTAAATATATGATCGTATTTTAGGTAAAAAAAAAAAAAAAAAAAAAAAATAAAAAGAAAGAAAAATGCAAGAAAAATTAAAAATTATTGTTACTATCTTTGTCATGTAACGAGTGCAACGTTAGAAAGAAAAAAATCATTTATAACAGTATAAAATTAGCAAAAATTTTACTTTTGAAATATATATGTTTAGAACTGAACCAAAAAATTTTGTTAACTCATAATTTCAGTATTAAATAATAAACGATATCCAATTCCAAATTTAAATAAAATCACTTTATAATGAAATCTTATGACAAGCTTCTGACCACATTTTTTATATTAGATAAAAATTAAATTTGTCACTTAAAGAAAACCTTCATAAAAATTTTGTTAACTTAAGCAGAAGCATTGCTTAATCTCGAATTTACTGAAAAATGGAGAACAAAAACTAATAAACATTCATCAAGCATATATCAGATTATTTTCACTATCGTTCATTCACACAATTTAATCCCATTTTTTCATTGATGAATTATGGGATCTCATCTGTATGCACGCTGGAAACACGTCACTTAAATCTTATGTAATGCTTTGCAGAACTATTGCAAAGCTGCAAAACGAGTAAGAATACCTTCGATAGTAAAAGAAGATAAATAGAAACCAACAAATTTTGCTCTGGTAAATCTTTCAAGGATAATTTGATTATGTCCTTATGATTCATTGAACATTGGATTCTACCAAAACTATTGACAACTTAACTGAACCTGGGAGGCAAGCAGTTACATAGGAATAATAATTAGTCTGATATACACTTAATCGATACTTAGGTTTATGCTAAAGAGCAGTAGATGAATATATATAATACTTAAAGTTTACCACTTATGTTGTAAATATAAAGTATCTTTCAATGAGGGAAAAAAGCAATTAGCATACATCTTGTGTAAAGATTTAAATAACTATTTTGGAAAGAATTCCGGGTTGCAATTGAAAAAAGAATAAAACATACTGTCAATAATCAACAGTGCTAGGATGTAGCAATTTTGATTTAAACAAAAAAAAAAAAAAAAGAAAAATAAAGAGTATATAGCTATTGTTTTTAAAAATAGCTAATGCAGCTTTGCCTATGTCTTCGTACCATTTCGTCAAACAGATAATATAATAGTGTTTATGTATTTGTGTATGTGTATGCGTCTCTGCAAGTTAATCATATATAATAATAATCTAAAATACATACGTTTATATCTTCATAGACGGCGCATAATAGAATTGTTACAAGTTACCATATACTTGAATCATGGTTCACGGCAGACGCACCTGCGTCTTTCATACTCAATGTTTATATGTTTTGTATAGTTTTAAACAACGAATCCTGGTTTGTTTTTTCTTCATCTCCTCAGCATCTGATACCATGAAACTGAAGACGCTGGTGCCCTGTTTTTCTTGTTGCAATATTAATCGCGTATCGTTCTTAAGAGATTGTGTTATCGCGCAGTTATAAACACTTCTGTTTTTTTGTTTGTTATGTTTAAAACGTACAGCTTGACATCACATACAAGAGAAAAAATACATCCTTAAATTCAAGAGTAGGGGAACGATAATATCGTACCTGTCTCTTTGCTTTTAGGAGCTGGTAACCATTTTTAGCGGTTTGTTGGTCTTTAGGTATCAGGCTTGGACGTTTAGTATCATCTTCAGATGCTTTGAAATATCGCAACTCCTGTCGGATTGTTGACAACTGCTCATCAGTCTCGTAGTCCAATGGCTCGGTGGTTTCGGAAGGCTCGCAGGAGATGGCGGTTCAGAAAACTTTGCACCCGCATAGAAACTGTTTGTTGGACTGCCGCGCGGACTGTAATCACATCGCAACGGCGAAGTTCTCGAACCCTTTGACAAACCGTGTGGGCTGCAGGTTAGTCTGCCGGTTGAATTTCTGCCATGAGATCTTCCACTGTTGTGGAAAAATGTTGACGATTTGATTGCACTTGAACGGTGATGATATCGTTCCACACCGACATTCGGCGAACCCTGCCGGTCTACTTTGTTCTTCAATTTTGGTACCGAATTCGTCATGGCTTCTTTATAATACTTTCGTCCTTTCTATCACTCACGAAGTCAACCAACCCGTCTACAAAATTAATTACACTTTTAGCTTTCTAACACTTCAAAAAATGTTATTAATCGTGAATTCGATATTTTTAACATTTATCAGCATATGATTACGTCAACATGCAGTGTTTTGAAAAGAAGATAAGAAAATATTTGATTTTATTTTATGGCAAAACAATTTGGCATGCGTCATTCGAAGATATTAAAATTTCATCACCAAGCAATATGAAACATGTTTTACTCAAATTCAATACGCAACTGCTATAAGTCTGACCCCATACTGATCGATGATAAAAGTAACATACATAAAACACAACACTGTTTAACTCCTTGTCTTACCATTTTTTGTGTAAAAAAATATATTTCTGTACATATACATTGACATCAGATGATTACTGTCTCAATGTCATATTTAAAATAAAACTGAAATATTATATACTGAATTTGTACAATTCTATAAATTAGACTTGTAGTTTAGAATTAAAATTAACACGTTCTGCGCCGGTTCTGGACTTTCCGTTCGAACTATTTTGGTTCTAAAAGGAAACAAAAATATCAAACATTTTCTGACAATATCTGACGCTAAATTATGATGTGTATACATTACGATATTCTATATATTAGGCTTTTTTCTTTAATAAAAATTTTATGAAAAATTTATTTACTAAATATATAATATAATAAACACATTGCTTGTGTGATTCCACATAATATATCGATAATAAAATTGACGCGGCACAAAGTATCTTAAACTTCGATATAAATACAGTTTCCTTTCATTGTATATAGCTTGTTAACCTACGCTACGAATGTGACTCGACATTATTGTAAGCCAAGAAGTTGTTACAAAAGTTGGTTTTATTATTATTGTTATAATAAATAAAGATATATATAACAAATATAAATATATGTAAATATAACAAATATAAAAAAGTAAGTAAAATCAAAATCAAATAAAAACAAGAAAATAAAATCAAACACATTGCATTGAAATTACAACAGCAAACATAGAAGGGGGCGAAGAGTAATTAATTTTGGAGTTATATCAAAAGACTTACCATACGATGTCCGCGGGCTACTTTCTAAAGATGCAACCAAGTTTTCGGCGGTCTTTATATTCAATGAATTTTCTAACTGCGCAATAATCTCGGGATTCAGGGCAAAAGGGAAGGGGGAATAAATGGTGGGGTACCCTACGAACCTCCTTCTGAGCACAATGCTACCTCGCCTCTTTTACTTCGAGTTCTCTCGCAGTCCTCTCTATTCGTGTATTTTGCGAATTTGACCACATTCGGTGACCGTTGGTCACCTCTGCTTACACTTTTTTTCTTCCTCACCAAATAAAAATCACACGCGTCGCTCCCCGGAATTCTCACTCACTCACTCTTTCTCTCTCTTCCTTCCTCTCTTTCTCTCCCTCTCTCTCACACTCTCACTTCCTTTTTTTAACGTAGCTGGAGAGGCACAAGATGGCGGACACGAGTTGTTTGTTTTCGCTATTCCGCACGGATTTTTCACAATACGATCACCGTTCGACAGCGAAATTCTACGTATTCGTACCTTCGCAACGCGCATGCGCATGTACACATATGTTCGTAAAACATGAAATTAACTTTTATCAGCAATATCTCGTATGTTCTGCATATGTCACGCACTCAAACCACGTTTATTCTATTTTAAAAACTGATATTTTATCATATCCGTGTTCAGCAACGCTTGTTAAATTTCTGCCTCTCTTTTTACGATTTTTTTTCTTTCCTCTCTCTCCCTTTGTCTCACTTTTAAGCTCATATTTATCATTTCGTCAATTCACACCAAACACTCGCTGAAACCGGATGTGTACTGCGTTCGAACTCGTAAACTATGTGCTCGTAAGCACGATCCTTCTCCCGTTCTCTCTCTTATCTTTATGAAGATACGAGCGAAACTTAAGGATTATGAATATCCCCCACCAGTCGTCTGGACCAATATTTTATAGCGTCACGTGATCTCATCTATCCAATCGCGTGGTTTCTGTCTCGGGTTGTTTCGGCTTTTTTCGTATGAGTCATTGGGTTCCCTTTGAAATCTTTACAAAATTAAAAATTAAAAGCCCTCTTAACATTAAAAATATCTATGAATTTTTTGAAGTAGGATACTATTAGCGTTTGGCATATTTTATATTGAAATTACTAAATAAACTAATTTGTATATAACGATCGGAAGGTAGGGCATGCCGATTGGTGGAATACAGCGAAACACGACCACGACAGCTCACGATACTGAATTTAAGGAATGATTTTACACCCTTTATTGTTTCTCTCTTTGTTTATCAGATCATCTTTAGCAAAGATGAATGGAAAATCACAAAATGTAACGTTCTACACCTTGAAACGTTCGGAAAAATACTTAAAGAAACACGTAGGGAAAGGTGTACATAAAAAAGTGGATGATAATGTCAGTAACTACAGTTTCAAACCATTTCTCCACAACTTACGCTTATGATTTGAATTTTTTAAAAATTATAGTAGAATTTAAAAGTAATGTTAAATAATGCAAAATCTTTAAATTGCAATGTCTTTCTATACATATATGTAATCTCAAAAAATGAAAAATACATGTAGTCTTTAGATGGAATCCGATGGAATCTGAAGTAAGTTATAAAACATTACGACGCAAGAACTGAAGAAGAAATAGTCTATAGAGGTGGATGGTGCGGAAAGCGATTAGCGTGTTCTCCCACCGTAGACATGTTTTTAAACTTACCAAAGTCTACATGTATCTGTACATATTTGTATACATTGACAGCACGCTTATACAAAGTGCAAATGCTCAAACATTAAGGAAAAAAAAGCAAACTTATTTTTATAATATTAATGGAAATTTGTTGTGAATTATTGGTCAAAGTTTCAAAGATAAGCGGTATTAAATGAAAAGAGAAAATAGAATAAAATTATCATGAATTAGAATGCGACGAAACTATACTACTTAGTCGAGTCTTTTCTCTGTCGATATTGATGGATAACAACGCGACCACTATGAGGCAAGCAAGTGGTGCCGCCATTAACCTACGGCGAAATAAGCGAAGTTCGTGAAAGCGTTTGACTTGACGTCAGTGGCCAAGAACGCTGATAATCTTACGACGTAGATATTGCTACGCGGAATATCATACAATATTTTTGGTGGTTTACGGGCGAGATTAATTAAACATATGAACGTATTTGGTGGTTTATGGTTTAACATACGGCCTCGAGAATATCAGTAGGCCCATAATGGGCGGGGTCGTGGCTTGGGTCGAGTGAGAGACATGGAGCGACCTCAGTGTTCTCAGTGGTGAGCTGCACGGCCATCGCCGACCGTCGGTTTCGCCTAGCGCAACCAACGTACTCTGCTATGACATCGCTCTGAAAATCCCAGATTATCCCAGTAAAAGGTAGGAGTTTTCCCTCCGAAATTTGGATGCGCGCTGTCTCTCTCTATTTCTCTCGCTCGCTCGACCCCTGTCTTTATTTCACCCCCGGACGGTGTGCTGTTCCCAGACATTTCCCATTGCTTTTTCGTAGATTTCCCAAATGCGTTTCTCCGATGACTGAATACACATACATATATATAATTTTTCTTAACTTTCCCTATCCGAAAAATTTTTCTGTAGCAGTCCACCGTGATAATCCTCCCCCTTTAGATTTCCTTTCGCGTTATCCTTTCTACGTCTCCCACCATTCGATATACGCATTTGCCCAGCGTTCTTTGTTCGCTCGGTTTCGTATTTGGCTTTCATTGTGGTATACCACCTTCAATTTTCAATAAGTGCCCTTCGTAAACAGAGGATGCACACAAAGCGTGGAAACGTGTCCCTTACGTGCACATGGAAAGATAATTAATATATGTATAATATATTAATATATATATATAAATATATACATATAATTATACATATGAAACTATGTATAGATATATATATTACGTTTGTTTGCACTGATATGCACCTATGATATAGATTTTTTCAATTTTTCTGCCATTACGTCCCTCCATGTTTAATCCACCTTCTTTTTCCTTTATCCCGTTCATATTCAGATATGTGTATATATTAACATGCTACATGTATGATCATACCGAACGTGTATCTGTACACATGGGACGCAAGTTTGTTTGTATATGTGCGTATATCACTTATACGTGAAAGTACGAGTACGTAGCAAAAGCTTTCTTCTTAAATTTCTTAAACTGAGCTTCGCTGTTTCGTTATACTTGCGCAACATAGCCATGGTACGTTGTACCCCATATACGTACCTTTATTGCTAATAAGTACAGATCAGAAAGCGACAGGCGCATCGTCAAAACTGGAGAACGTATAGAAACGAAATCTTTTCTTATTATTGCATCTCTATGTATTATAGTTACAAAAATTGTTATGATTATCATCGATTTCTCATAGGAAACTGCCTGTCTTTTGAATTTAAACGCATGTGACATGCAATTGATTATTCGCTTAGTTTATATGTACATATGAAGCAACACTAGTTTTCCATGCATAGTTGATAGTGAAACTTCGTAGCTTCGACCAATATACGCACGTATAATGATACAATATAACAATACCAACATCATAATAATGACGCTTTCTTCATTCATGTGTTTTTAACAAAAACGCGAAATCAAATTGCAATTTTCTCGTTACATTAAACGAACTTTACCGAGAAACGAATATATTTAAAACTTTTTAATTTTCATGACAACATGTAGATATATGTAAAAATTAAAGTGCGTTTTCTTCGTTTACTCAGATAGCCAAAAGTTATAAGCAACAATCATGATTTTCTTACTGTTCCGTAAGGTCCGCTCATAAATGCATAGGATTTTGCAACATTTCTTCTAACAGATTCTACACATACATGAAACTTGGTACGTTGGTGACTGAAATATATTACATGCAATTACAATTTTATTAATTTCAGTGTTAAATAATATATTTTTTCTATAATAAATAAAACTAGGATACTAAAATAAATAGTTAGATGTTAACCTAAAAATTATTTTACACGTCATATCCTATTGAACATTGTCGCGCGATATATTTAAAGCATCGTGAAACCGATGATAATTTAGACATATGGATATCTTCTGCGGCCAGCTTATTTGATTATAGTCCAATATAAATTTACTGCGTGGAGAACATCATTCCCTGTAGCTACGCGGCTAACTCTATACTTATACAAGCTTTTAAACATCGGATAAAAGTTCCCTGAAAAATAGGTTTCTAGAAGCGAGAGAAAAAAAGCTTCAATGAAAATTTATAAGCATTCTACAGTGAATACTTCTTCAATAATGTTCCACAAGAAATTACAAGTGAATAATTGAATATGTCAAGACAGATATTAATTCGAATAAGAGATATATGTATGTTCGAATGATATATGTATATAACAATTCACAGGTGAAGATTAGAAAACGTCTCCAATTCATGTCTAGCTCATTTCTATTTGTTCTGTTTATCATTTGCACAGTAATTTCTGAATCATCAATCCCCGTAGAGAGTTGACGCCGACAGAGACCCGATTTCGTCAGGATGAAAGACCCAGATTTTGCGAGGACGGGGCGGACCCGCAGTATGGGAACCGTATCGACGATAACACGGGCCGTCGCGTCGTGGCATTAGGGCTACGGCGTTCTCTCAAGTTCTCGTGTCAACACATTCCCGACGCCCACGATGAGTGACGCATGCGCCCTAGACGCCTGAGTCGCTCTTCTTCCGTTCCTTACTGGCGTTCGTCCCTCTCCGTACTCTTTCTCGCTGATTCACTTGCTGGTTCTTTCGGTTTCTCTCACAACGTGCACACAAAGATCCTCTCATCCTATTCCTTGGATACGCCCCTGCTTTTTGTACCGAACTCCCCTTCCCTTTCGCCACCAAGTTTGGCCGCTACGAAATTCCTAATTCGGCAAGGGTGCATAGACAATGCAAGTCGTTAAAATAATTTCTGACTTTAAAGGATTCTTCGAAAGGCGAAGTTGATGAAAGTACAAGAACGAAAATTGTATCTGAACTAATATTCCCTGTGTACAGTAGCCCCTACGTCGACCCTTTGATATGTACGCCCCTAGCAGGCGCGTAAACCTAATCGTTCTTCCCCCACCAAATCGAGTTGAACGTTGTCGAATCCCCTCCTCTTCCGCTCCCACTGCACACACCAATTTTCCAATTGATAAGGGTGCACAGTTGATACAGACTAACCCTATCCCTCCATCCTTTCTTTCGTTGTCAATCCCTCTTTATTTCTTCACTGGCTCCTGGTCTGTTTGGTGCCTTCGTTGAAAGGTTAACATCGCTGCGCCGAGATAACGTTCGTTTGTTTTTCGAAAACACCGTCGCAGTCTGTACCGCAACTTGTTTCAACAACAAAGAGAGAGAAAGAGAGAGAGAGAGAGAACGAAGATTATGCTCACGGAGAGCGTGAGAATTGTAGCGGGAAATTCAAAAGAGGCACATAACCTCGCTTTTTTATTCATCGAGAAATTACAGTCGAGAAAATTCAAGTTGGATATCGAACGGAGATCTGGGTAAAAGCAGGAGGGGAAACTTGTTCCTAGTGAGCAACCGAGTCGTACGTTACGTAAAATTAACAATCATGTTCCGAAACTCACTTTCCCGTCTGGGATTTCGGGAGAGGGAAGTTGATGGCATGAGAATGTTACGAGGTAACGCTGGGTAGCCCCAAACACAGAGCCAGTAGTATGTACTCTGACCGCACAATGCTGTCCTTTAACGGAGAAATGATTTTTCCTACCGATCAAAAAGTCGGACAGAGAGCGTGCAACTTCTTCCCAGTCATAGTCGTTTTCGTTTCGTATCGCGTAACGGGAGGGACAGATCTCTCCTCGACCAACTCTTATAAAACACTTATGTAGAATAAGTTGAGCTTTGACTCGATGCGTGACGTGTATGACAGCTGTAGCGCGGCGTTGCCACGTGTTGACTTTGGCTTAACCTAAGCGACCAACTCGCTAGCCAAGCATGTGCATTCTGATTATCTTACGTTCAAGTATTGTTATAATATAACTGTTATGACACAGGCAAATGTGAATTTGCCTTAAAGGCAAGGTGAAGATGTTGCACAGTAAAAACGTAGCGCAACTTCGTCGATATTATGCAATGTTATAAGGTTGGAGTAACAATTTATTCGTTCTACGTTTTTCGCGCTTCTTACATGAAAATAACCTATCTCGACTTAACCTATCAATTTACAATCTCGAAACTTTTTTCTTTACAATTTCCAATATATATTCTGTTCTTATTGCGTGTATTATTTCGTTTCCCATAATGGTTGAATTGAAAGGCTTTCTATGAATTTACATGAGTGGCCAGCATTCGTGTTTCACGAGGGATATCCAACCTTGTGGAAAATGTTCGCTCCATGTTCAAGTACTAGAACTTTGGCGTGTTTACTTACACGCTCAGGGCTGTGCCAGCGGGGACCCAACATGATCTTCAAGAACTGCGTGGGTGCGGCCTTTCCCTGGTCTCGAAAGAAGGGGGACCGGATTCTCTTTCCTTTTCTTTCTCTCTCTCTTGTTCGCTCGCTTGCTCAGTAGGTCCTATCTTTTTTTTTATTTGAAGGTCCCTTCATGCTCGCGGCTTTAGCATCAGCACTCCCTCGCTTTAGGGTCGTCCCTATCTTCCTTCCTCTCGACTACCCTTCACGATATTAAACCCTGTAGGACCCAGGGATGTACATACGTGTATCCATTCGCTATACGTGGATGAGTAATTTTCCCTTTTTTATTTCTATTCTTTCTTAACAAATCAACTGATGTATGATGTATCGATATGATTCACGATCACAGTGAGCAATGCGTAAATTATACGTAGGGACTCAATCTACTTACCTACTAATACAATTGCTGTACAGTTTTACATTTAATGTCGATCGATAGTATCATTATGTATACGAGTGTGCATTGGTTACGTGGTATGAAATTCGCAATTCCAAGCATGTTTGCGCTCTTTTCCATCGAATAGGAAAAGTTACACGTTTGCTAGACACAATAGCTGGTCGGATTCGTACCTTCATTGATTCTCGATTGATTTTAATCGCGCGTAAGCAACCTTACATTTCTTTATGGACATATCGTACAAATAATTACTCAAAACATATTGTCTACATGCTATCTTCTGCGATTATACTGAATTTCTGCGAATAATACAATTGCTTCACAATTTAATTCTCTTGGAACCCCGTTTGTACCGTTAGTCTTTTAAGATAATAAATCGATCAGTATCCCTTTGCTAATATTTAATATCGTAATCTTCTTCGTTCACGAATACAGATAAATCAAAATAAAGGAAAAAGTAAACTCTTATCACGTGGTCGAGAGAGCACGTATCGACCGTATCGCCGCAAAGCGAAAGTGCGGGGCCCCTTTGTCGTGGCGTACATTCATGCGGCTGGTCTCCCCCACCACCGCCAATTCTTCCCACCACGCGGCCAACTCCCCTTCTAGTCTAGCGCGAGCCGCGTTTCGCCTCAGTCTGTCGCGCGCCACGAACGGTTCAAGTTATATGTTTCGTGTGTGTCACAAGCGGTGGTGGTTGCTTTACGTACGTGCGTGTGTGTTTCGACAGTGCGCGCGTGCGTGCATACATCGTGTGCCTTTTACGGTGTCACAGTGTATACGTGCGTCTGATACTATCATCGTGGTCTCTGCTTTCGAACGCTCGAACACAGCAACGGTGACATCGAAGCATGACAGCGACGCGGGAGTGTTACCCCATACGGTAGGAAAAACTTCCTTCCACTGTTTTTCTCCCGATTACTAACGTTCGTCTCTATTATATCTCAGATACAGCCTTAGTAGAAAAAACGTAAGCCTTGGAACAGTTACTACTAGACATACTAGGACACGCTCGGAAACGTATACAATAACGTCGCGTTAGCTGTTCAGAATTCTCTCTTTTTAACTGACCGTCGCTACCTCCACCACTTCTTGGAACTGATTTCTTCAACTACGATTAAGATACTAATATTTGGCACATTTGTTTATTTTACATATATAGGTGACATCAACGATTCCTTTCATTAAGTCAGTTCTGATTGGTGGGGATAACTACAGTCAGTTCACAAGGCACGATTGTACATGTAATTTGACTCAGGTTTAACAGGAAAGAAAGATACTAGACTTTTTCTAGTGATACATATATGCATGTACCTGCCTTGATAACTGACCAGATAAGATCTTGACCTGTGGCCAGTTAGCGAGAGCATCACTGTACTTGGACACAAATGTTTTGTTCGAATCGATACGCCCTCCGGCGGGCATTTCGTATCTCGTAGAACCTACACCGGAAACGCTTTTCTCTGTACACACGACTTGCAAGCGATTTACGGAACAATGTATACCGCTGCTTTTTAATCTGATAGATAAGCGCTGTCAGACCACCTTTTCCTTTTCCGCTGTTATCTGCTCCGATCGTTTCGCTCGATTCTTTCTCGGCTACGTCAATGCTTCTCTAGCGACTCATGCTCGTCACGCGTTCGGAGCGAGCAAACAGGGACTTTAATAGGGAAAATCGTGCGGTTACTATCTTTCGCACGACTACGTGGATACTTACGTATATACCCGTGTGACGATAAATAAGTACTTACGTATTTTTCATATATCTAAGGTCTAGTGGCAAGCTATTTTGCCGACTGTCTTGTCTTCGTACGTCAAGGTCTCGCGCTTTGTATTGCAGTAAAAACGTTACGGAGAAACACCGATACAAGTGATACACTGTATTTAAGGCTACCTTCGCACTTGTACCCATGTATAGCTCGTTTCTCTTAGTACAATTAAAGGATAAAATTGTGATTTAGGAATTTAATACTATCCTAAACATCGTACACATGCCAAAATTAAACTTGTATGGAAATTTTCTTAAAATTGACATATCGTTATTATTTATGAAAAAATGTTTATGTGACAAAGAAATTTAACAATTTTAACAGTTTTTAACGCGATCTTTTCCTTATTATACTGATACGATACGATGCTACATAGATAATCGCAGTTATTTTGAGGTTATGTATTTTCTTCTCCTGTCAGATGGCAGATAACGATTTAAATTTCGTTCGATATCCGGTTGACTGTACACACAACAGAATTTAAAGTCGTATTCTGTTAAAATCGAGGAAATTGACGTTGTTGGCGATCGTCCTTATTTCTGCCGATAAACCAAGCACTGAATCGAACTGATCGTGTGCGTTGTCGACTGACATGGAGCTGAAAGGTTAGTTACGACTATATTCCAGCCCGGGGTATTTCCGTCATCTCTGAAAATGATTCGCTGAAGGAATCGTAATCATTTTTCCCACTAATGAAAAACAACCGCGATTTAGATAGTTAGGTCCTCGTGGCGAACGAAATTATCACGAAACATATTGTCGAAGCTGTAGCCTGTAACCATCGAATAGCGTAATTTTGAGCGTATAGAAGTCGTTCTATCTAACGTTTGGAAAAAAATCTTGTTGCGTAATATTATCGAAATAATAATATAAAGATGTTAATTACTAAAATACGTAATATTGATAATAATTTTAATCGATAGCATAGATACGTTTTCTGTGCCTATATTTTTCTCTATGCCTTTCTTTGGAGATTTTTTCTTTTCGTTTTCTTCGAGAAAGATTTTATTGAACGATAGTCTGCCCATCCAGCATCTACCAAGAGAGAAATGTGACACCAATGCGATAAACAATATTTTTCTTTCTTCCACTTATTGTCTTTTCGTGTCGCTCTTTCTCTTCTGTTTCGTATGTCGTCGTATTCGCTAGATTAGAATCTTTTTACTGTGGCGTTTCGTGTTCGTTTTAGTAACCGAGAGAAGGAGAATTGCAGAAAAGGGCCATTTCTTACTCTATTCAGAAACGACGAATTTGTGCACAATGTTAAAGTATATTTCTTAACGAATAAAAGATACTATGATTATTTATTTGAAATGCCATAGGAAGCGGACAAGTAACTTAAAAAATGAAATGTCACATTTAAATAATAATAACGTTTTATGGTCGTTGAAAGATATGCTTTGATATCTTGACCAAAATTTTCTGTTTTTTGGGGACGAAGAAGACGATTGTGTTCTAACCGTTTGCCCTGAAGTTAGGCAATTTATTTCTTTATTCATAGTAGAGAATCAGAAATAGAATATAATGAATAAATTGAATTATTGTTACAATAGTTTTATACTATTCTTCTTTTCTCCCTATTTTTCAAGAAATGTAAGGTTATGTTTGCTGCTTCGACGTAGAAACGTTTTGTTTAGCTCATCAGTTTGCTTTGGTCACTGGTTACGTTGCAACCACCTTGAACTCGAAACTCTATTGTATATCTTATTTTACGTTTGTCTTAAAATCTATTACCATAAATTAAAGTTACATTTTTAAGTAATTTATTCGTTTTCAATCATTTCATAAGAAATGTATTATTCGTACATGAAATTAACATTGTTATACAGAAAATATTGATAATGAAAGCTTCCTTTTAATTAGATAAATACATATCAGAGAGAAGAGTAAAATAATATATAATTTAAAAGATAATAAAAATTTAGTTACATGGAATATATCACGTTTCAAACATTAATTTCCGGAAACGAGGCAAAATTGACTTAAGCCTCGTTTACCTTAATTTTTTTTATCTTCAGAATACATATTTCACAATCCCAATAAAAAGTTTTAATCTTCTTTACGTAATTTTATTTCATTCCTTCTCAGTAATTTCAAAGAAAATTTATTAACTTTAAATTTAGATTTAAAGTAGATATAGCAATAATTAACTTTAATGTTTGGTACGTACTACAGATTTGGAATATGTATTTGAGGTAATAAGGGAAAGTTTTGAAATTTCATTTAACAGTTCGCAGTCCTTCAAATTGCATGTAGGCGGAGATCTCTGGAAAGCCTTAAAATTTAGAACATACATCTATATTCTATGGAAAATATAATTCGCTGTAGAATTAACTTTAGACATTTCTACATCAATCATCTTTTTCTATTTCTATTGTATCTATACATTATATATAGTTATATGTTAGATAATAAACTGCAAGTTATTTCCAAAAACTGCAAAATTCTTAATAATTCAGTTTAAAATTCATCATTCGTAAAACCAATCGTAAAGAGCAAAATTACAGGACGAATTATCTTATAAAAATGTTCAAAACTCTATCTACTCTGTACTAAAATTTATACGAAACGCTGGAACTTTTTCAGAGATATTTTCAGAACTAAAATTACTTAATCAATTAAATATTTCTAGAATATACTTGAACTTTTTCCTAAAAACAGTCAAAACGGTTATTGTTATTATTATTATTAATCAAATTACTATAGATACCTATAATACAACGAAAGCAAAGAAGTTGTTCAATGTTATATTCTGAATATAATTAAAAAAAATATATATATTGTACAAAACCGAGGAACACAGTGAATCATCAGAATTTCTCAAGACGTCACGCGATGCATCGTGTAGCTCGATGTTTCGTTACATCCGTGCGGGCACCGTTTCCGGTCGCCGCTTTCCGTAAAACGTCGTTGGAACCGAAAGCTTCGTTTTCTTTGCGAATTGCATGGAATTACGGCTCGCGTATTCTCGTTTCGAAATCAACCAGCTAAGCCAGCCTACCATCTTGCTGTTATCTGCCTGAGAATATGTTCAGGAAAACGATGTATGTGAGGAGTTCAAGACTTGTTGCGAGGGACTGAAACCAGCCAGAGGCAGGTGGTACCTGAAGAAAGGCAGCAGGTCCACCTGGGTTTTTTTCAGGAAGTGCACTTCGCCCGTACACCGAACGGTACCTTCGTATATCCTTAGTTGGAAGGGTCCCTTCTATGGAATTGTACTATATATAAGTACTGTATTGCGAATGATGGGAACATGGCAATTGGTAGGAGGGTTGGAAATCAACCCTTACGATAGTAAAAATTTGGTTGACATAAATATTGAACTATAAAGATTGTTAGTTATAATTATTGTAGAATTCTATAGATTTTTCATGCTTCTTCAAGGTATACAGTTTATTATATTATACATAAATGCACTATACTACATTTGATGGAAATATAGCATTTGGTAGGTTTAGAAATCAAACATTACAGTAGTAAACAGTTTATTGATGCAGCTGTTGGTAATATAAGAAATGTTCGTTGAAATTATTATGGAATTTTCTATTGATTTTCTTTCTGGTACTTATTCGAGTGAAAAGTATAGATGTAGAGGGTTTAATTATGGTGCGAGGACGGTCATGCTGTGTGTACTAAAATCTATCTGAGGATTAAATGGTACATAACCAGTAAGAATTCTTGAACTTAACTATTATATTACTTTAATTAGATATTTGTTGAATGCTTTTTCGGAGGTTTCCGTTACTCGACCGTCTTTATGACAGTCCAGGTCATTTATATTGTTCAAATATTTTACTCGAGCTTATGCTTCAGTACACGACCAAGTCTAAGAACTTCTTATATTTCTACCGTTGCTGTTTGTCAATGGAGAAGAACCTTTCAACCTTTCCGTACTGTTTTGTGTCCGTAATCTTTTAATCTTCCATGTTTGTAAGCGTTTCTGACGGATTTTATATCTTTCGAAAGTAAGAAATTTCAACAACTTGAACAAGCCTCGGCCAGAGTCATAGCTCTCCATTGTTCCTCATTTTCGATGGCGACCCTGCGGAAATCGAGAAATTCCCTTGAACGCGGTCGTTGGACCGCGATACGGGTCTTTCTATGTACCTCGCGGTCTTGTTTTTCGTGAAAGTGACGTGTATAGTCGTTGTTCGTGACGTATTATTAATCTTGCCGATGACGTGACGTCTTTCGATCCTCGAAGCGGATCGAACGTTCGGGGAAGAATGCGTGTTCTTCTGTGGAAAGCTGATGAAATCGTCGATATAAATCCGTGAAATGGTCGTTTATATACAGATCTATACGTATACGGTTTGTTGAGGATTTCCCTTTTCTTTTCTTTCTGATTTCTTCCATTTTGATCGAATACCGGCGAATAGAAATAGGATTTAATTACAAAGTATTGGAAAAGTGAAATTGAAAAATTTGCGTAACTAGTATTTTACATCGTAGAGAAATAAGTTAGAATATTATGGGATTGTAGATTCGCGTTTACAACTAGAAGATAGAAAATAGGCAAAGTAAAAAATTAAAGTAATTGATATAAGATGGTTATAAGGATGAAAATTATTAATAGCTGACATTGTAAAGAAAGAAATTAGGATATTATATATAGAGTTGTAGATTTCAATTTGAGGGAAGGATTAAGAGTGAAGAATAGGATGGAGTCTAAGTAATTTGCGAGCTTCGTAGTTGTGGTATGTGCAAATTTGATTTGAGAACAAAGAATTGAAAAAGCGATAGAGCAACTAACGAATGATAGTTTAAATTACGTGAAGATGAATCGCGGTGAAATTGTATCTTGGAATTTGAATAAATCTTTAAGGAAGAAATATGTTTTGCGTGTATGTGGGAGAAAATTAATGCAAATAATTAATTAACAAGTCTTTTTCTAACTCTAAACTATAGTAGACTTTTCAACATAAAATTTAATTTATAGACAATTAATGACGGCGATGTTTATGCAAATTCATCTAAGGAAACGAAGAAATCTTCGAGAATAGAAATAAAACAATCCTTTCGTACGTTGCTCGAACTTGAGACATCTTTCAGTGTCAGAAAAATGCAATGGGCTAGAAAATGACCGATAGAACGCAGCGGAGAACGTGATAGAAATTGTAATGGAGTTCGATTAAAGGCAAATGGAATTTAAATAATGAACAAACGAATGTCATAACGGTATAAACGTAGAATACGAATAGAATATTCGAATTCGATCGAGTATCTTGTAAAACAGCTTCGAAATATCCTTTGATAAAACTCTGTCCATACTCTTGATAAGAATATGCAGAAAGACGTAAAAGATATCATGGCATTGAAGGAAACAAAAAACGATTTCGCAAGGTAATGCTTCGTTGCAAAGGAAAATGTTGATCGATCAAATGTCGTAGCGAGTTGTATATTGAACTTGGATAGATTTCGTATAACAAACATTTGTGTTCAAATTTTCTTCGCGTCCGCGATCAATTTTTAAAAATTTACGTCACTAGAATATATATCGCTGCTTTATTCCGATAGCGGCGCAACTTAAAAAATGTAAACTTTAAAGTAGAAGCGTTTTAACGCTTACAAAGAAATCTTCGTGAGTCATTCGAACGACGTTACGAGGCTGACTTAACACAAGATATGCCACTATTCGCGAAAGCAGTACAAGCTTGCACTCGAAGCGTCGCAAAATTACCGAAGATGAGCGAGTGTTGTAAAATTAAGGCCAGGTTTATAAGTAATAATTTTGCTCTCTGACGCGAAACTGATGAACTTACAAATATACCGTTTCACATGATAAATATAGAAACAGAATGTAAGCCTTCTATCGAACGAAAGCAAATTTCAAATTTTTTTATTCGTGTTACCATCGAAACAAAGAAGCTATATATATATATAACTAAATACGTAACAGAATCATGAACATCCTATAGTAATGATACAATTGTTAATACTTCGTTAGAGAAAAAGAGAACTCATTGTTTATTATAATACAATGATTACGAACGATATATACATAAATAATAATTGTACGATATAACTACTACAATTGTACAGTATAACTATAACTTGTACTTAAAGACTGAATTTATCAAATCCTTAAGACGATCGTAAAATTATCGTAATGAAATATCTCGGCATCTTTTTATTATGTATATTCAAGAAGCAACAAGGCTAGGTTAATACACCAGCCTTCCACGGCCACATATTCGCATCGATATGGAAATGTAGCAGTTCGTGTATTTCTACGCGTCGTAGTATTGTCATCGAAGATCTTGCAGGATCGTCTTTTGTCAATGCGTCACGTTCAAAAATAAGTACTCTAGATTTCTTTTGGTTGCAAAGGGAGCTGTATACAACAACGTGCATCGCGATTTGCTCGAGATCTTTTGCCGCGTACGAGATTTCTTTACCTCGAAATCTCTCCAAGTCGGTTCCTACAAAGTTTTTCATTTTTTCCTGTTGTACGTTGTATTCATCTTCTTTAATTTTATTTTTCTTCGTTCAATTGTAATATTTCCTAATTTTAGTATAGAAAAATTCCTACCAGCGTTGATAATTATTACAGCCTTACGAACGTAACAGCTTGATCCATTGAAATCTGTTGTAATTTTCTTCGGACGATTGCAAATATTTCCATTTGATGCTTTTCTTTAACGAATTAAATCGCGATATTCAGATTATTTGTTGTATCGTGCGTATTGTATTTCTCTTTGGGATACGTGCGTGAGTTCTTGTACAAGAAATTCGTTTGCATCATCGTTCTTCCACTGGCAGATAGAGATACCGTGGTATTTGTCAATAACGCGATAAAAAGTTGCGATCGAGTCAGCCATTAGCGTTTCGTGTTTCGATCAAGCTTCTCTGGATGCGTCGATATGGAATTGTTTAAATAAATCATGGATTCCGGAGCTTCTTTTTCAACTTTGTCGATCGTTCTCAAACCTTATTTTTAATCGGAAATTGGAAACACAAAGTTCGGACGAGGATAGATTCAGTGATACTTGTATACGCGATACAAGGCATATAATCTTGATTTTTTTATCAGACGAAGTATAGTCTAGAGTTGAGAAATCGACTATTCAGAACTTTACTAGGCTACGTACATCAGATACGTACGTTCGATGTAATTCTTCGATTCACAGTTCATAATCTTTTCTCTTTGAAGTTTATTTCCATATAGGTGCATACTGAATTTAACTATATATATATATATCTGTGTAGTACTGTGAATTTTAAAGATATATATATATATATATATATATATATATATATATATATATATATATATATATATATATATAACTATAAGATATCTTTAAAATTCACAGTACTACACAGAACATAATATACTGTATTATAAAATTCTATCGGTAATTTGATCTTTTAGAAAATAAACAGACAATTGTAATTTGCAAAACGTGTACCGCTATGATAGTTAAAGTGGTTCGTCACCGTCAGACATAGAGGAAAGACAGGCCACTTCCAATCTTTTATTAGCTATACCATATTGTATCTAAAATTTGTTCAAAGGGACGTATTTTAAAATCTTTAGACAAAAACAGCAATTTTACTACTATTTTATAGCCGTCTAATAAACATATATTCCGTATTGCACCCTAATACCAATCCCTCTATCCCTTAAATTTAATACTTTCGCATTTATATTCTGAGCTTACGCAACACCCTCGTTTAATTCTTTACTTTCAAACGTACGAGCTACGTACAAAAATAAGAATCTTTTCAAAGCTACTAAAAGGTCTTGAAACCCATTTGATACATTGTACATACTTAAATACTGTTCTCTGTTATCCCACCGTTTCACATTGTGATATATATGTATTGTAAAATTTATATATATGCATATACACTTTTGTTTGTTTTATCGACATAAAATATCTACAATCCATCCCTTCAGATGATTAAAAGTAGATTTTTTAAGTAATTTGGACCTCTTTGTTGATACAGTTTACAGCTCGATGACCAGAGTCTTATTTCGATTTTAATATAAGATACAATAGTTTCGGTTTATACGTGTAACTATTTTTATGGTTGTATCGAGTTTATAGGAAATAGAAAAGATCAGATCTACGTACCTTTGCTTAGCCATTTTCTCATCCCCCTATAAAACATCATGCGAAGAGGCGGTTTTCCAAGTCTCTCTTCTAATCTCTCCTCCTTACCTGGATACGATTGTGGATCGTCGAAAGATCGAGTTCCCTCGGGGACTGGCCACAATATCCATCATTACAGGGGACGTTAGAGGAGGTGTAGTGGCGAGGAGGGATGGTTGTAATTCGCCGCTGCGGTATGCGGGCACGGTGACGCATACGGGCTCTCTCTCTCTCTCTCTCTCTCTCTCTCTTCGGCTCTGAGAACTCCTCCGCTGTTGCCTTGCGTCGGTTTCGCGAAGAAAAACCCGCGGGGACGAAAAACGGTGGATAAAATACTCCTAAGCCCAGCAAACGCCTGCCCTCGACGCCATATGCGGGCGCGTGCACGCGTTTTACGAGTTTACTGGCTAAATTGGCTGGGATCATGGGTGACACGGTTAATAGAGGTTCGTTAACCGCTTTTATATCGACGAATTATGCCTCGTATAGAATATTACACGTACAGTGGGTAGGTTTGTTATTTACGCGAGTAGGGCTCGATTTGTTTGTTTAATATGCCTTTGATAAGATTTTGATAAGATGGTTTTTGTATTCTCGTAGAATCTTCCATAGCAGAGAAAATTAACCTCAAAACTGGCGTGTAGCACACTGGCTTTGGCGTGTAGTGATATAGGGCGCGCAGCCACGCGCTTTCAAACCCCATTATGTCAAAAGCGGCAGTTGCCAAGAGAAAAGACTCGCTGCTGCATTTTCTACTCGCTTTTCTCGCGAAGAATTTCGTGCTTCAACCTGTTCTGTATACCTTCCGTCTGTCTACGCTCGAAGCAAGATTCCCTTCGCGTTAACCTACTACAAAAATTCGAAACTTTTTCGTATATTATCGACGACTAGCACGCAGCAGTTACAAATCGAATCGCGATGATTCAACGGAAAGCGAAAAAAGTCAGAAATATAAAACCATGGTCGTTGGAGTCACACGAACAAGTCATGCGGCTAATTTCTCAAAGCGAAACAGGCGAATATGGACTCGTTAGTCATCGGTTTGCCTGTGTTTGCGAACATCGACTAACAATAAGAGACCAGGGGCAGCATGGCGTGTACGAATGTGTACGCCAGTTTTTCGTCCATGGTCCTGATCGTTGTGCTCGCATAAACAAATGCCGATGCACAACTACGAAGGCCACGGTATAATACCGTACGATAGAGGCAGAACAGGCTCCCGTTTCCGGATTGTTGCTTTTAATTCCATTTGTTTATTTCGAACCAGTAGGTCCAGTTCAGCAGGGCTAAACGTAGGTACCTGTTACCGTACGTACGTACGCATAAATTAAAGCGTCGCTGATCGTCGTCGTGATCTACGAGGAAAAGGTTCGAGCGAAGAACGAACATTCCCCGAATACAGAGCAACGGTGGTCGATTAAATTTCGATACAGTTGTGTCAGCCAAATTCAAATTTTCTTCCAATCTGCTGAACAATCCTAAATTTAAAAATCAAATCCTGTCGGTGGAGTGCGGGTCTTTAGGTGCTTGTGGGGAAACTATACAGAACGTGGACAGTACGCAAAAGTCTCTAAAATATTCAATGTATAACGCGCGTTATTTATAATAACGAGACTATTTTGATGAATCGTTGAAATTATTCCGATGAAAAAGCAGCTAAACATACGTCGTTTTTTAGCATTGTTTTATTTTTTTAGTATCGTTCTGGAAGGCATTTTACGGTTTATATGTGTACATGGATTATTTGAGCGTAGAAACTAACGGAATAAATGGAAGAAGGTTAAGAAGAGGGAGTTTATTCGAGAAGCTTAGTACGAAGTGAGAATATAAGATGTTTTAGAAGGTTGGTGTGGCGTGGTGAGAAAATGAAATGAGCCATCCGAGGAAGGTTTGTTAATCCTTTAAGAATTTTATTTGCGCCTGTACTGGATACTGTGTTTTGTTTTCGCGTCCATTTCACTGGCATAGTTTTAATATAACAAAATTGCTTGAATTTATGGAAGTATATTTCGTGGTTCGGTATGAATCGAATTATTAACAGCTTAATACTAAGGTATATCTTATATGAAACTATAATTACATAATGTTCCATGTGATAATTAAATTCGAAGTTTAGTACAAGTTGAACTATATTTCTGATATAAGATTACGATCAAATTGTGGCCTGTTTTTGGAACCTGAAGATGTATTCGAAGAGTTTCTTGAAGATTTCTACAGGATTATTTCTACGTATAAGATTTCTCCATAAGATTTCTTTAATCTCATTTACTATTGAATTATGGTCGTGAAATATGGTATTGTGTGCACGCGGTACATACATATAATATTTTTAGAAAAGCTAAGAAGAAAAATTCGCCTTCTTTTTACAACGGTCGAGGGAACAGTCCGGTAAGCTTTCGCTGGTATCTAAGCTCGATTATTTCAATGATCTCGTTATTTATCGATACGTAGTACAGTTGGTTTTCGCATCTCTCTTATTAGGGGTTGCATCATAGTACGCGCTTGTATCAAATTAACCCCCTGTGTCTTACGAGTTACACTTGTCGCGTGGAAAACACAGTCCAGAGGTGATAACGAGTCACACTCGTGATGCTGGGTGCGCTCCAAATGTAAATATACAGGGTGTCCCAAATAGCACGTTAATCACCTTACGCGTTAACTAGAAAACCAAACTATAAATTCCATCGTCGAGAAAGATAAACTCTAATATCACGAAAAATCACTATTCTCCATTTTTATTACATTCTAATCAGATTATCCCACCCATAGGATATATCATACTACTTTTTTTTTTTTTTTTTTTAATCAGAGGACGTCGAATCTTTTCTTCACAAGAGTTCTCTTCGACAATTTATTACGGCAATTTATTAAATTATATTTTAATCTTTGAAAGCATACAGATTTTTCTAACCAAATCTAATTTTATCCAGAAATTTCTTTTTATTTTTTCTAAAATATATCTTTCGTATAATGTTACGGTAAAATTCGCGATATTTGAACAAAATGACAAAGCTCTTAAAATATTACTGAAAATACATCGCATCATTGTTTGATCGACCCCAATCCACAATAATAATATTTCACGTAATAAGAATCGAAATAACTCTATCGAAAGTCGAAATTATTCAGACTGAAACGAACGTTATTCGTTCTCCGGAAGCTCGTTAGGTCTCTTGCATCGCGAGGAAACGCACCATCCTCCAGAAGTCGAATGTTCTTTACCCAGAGTGGACCTTGAATATTTTAACGCATCCTCGTTTCTTCTCGAAGGCTGCTGGTCGATCGTTGCCGCTTCACAATCGTTCGCCTCTGCTATCTGTTCGTCTTATCTTCGTTCGAAAGCGAAAGAACTTCATCGAACGCATCGAAACCAACTCCATTGTATTTTTCTTTTTTTTTTTCTTTTTACGGAAATAGAAAATTCTAGAGACTTCACTTTCAGTGTTATCGTTTACCGAGTTACTCGGTTTCTCAAAACGCGATTTGAATGACTTTATAAGTTATAATTACTTCTCTATAGCGTTGGTATTATAGTCGTTAGGAAGCTTTGCAATTTTCTACTTGACTCATTTACGTGCAGGTATAAAATAACGAAATAAAACAAAGAATGGTGGAACGAACGATTTAAGAGCGATGGATACTCGAGGGAATCGACAAACGTAATACAATGTCATAAATGTCACACACATTGAATCTTATTGTACGTTGTTAATAATTCGCCATAGGCAAATATATTTTTTTGACATTTCGATTTATATCCAAGCTTACCTTACTTTTTATTGTTTTATGCTTACAAAATATACGTGTGGAGTTTATAAAATACCTATCGAGTCTCTGCTATATTACGTAAACTTTCATCGAGTCAAGCGTTTGAAACCTTTTTCACCAAAAATAAAAATCTCTGAGTCTCTCTTTGTTCATATCATCAACGATCCAATCTGCATATAAAGAATTGAAATTTATTATAGATAAAATACTACAAGTATATATGTATATGTATGTCTTCTTGTACATAGCGTCAGAAATCGTAGAAATTTTATTGATAAAAAAAACAGTTATATTTGAAATCGTTCGTTCGTCATTTTCTTGCTTTTATTATATCGTGAAAGGGTTGCAGGTCAAGTATGTACTTCGATCTTTATTAACTGTACGCTTGTCTTTTAGTTGTTTTACGTGTAATAAATTTCGACAATTATATACGTGTATGATCGTGAATCGTGGATCGTACCATGAAAGAGTTAATTCCGATTTACTACCCTATACTACTCTAGACTAGGTTACCGAATACTCTTTTCCTCCACCGGTACTTGTAATTTCTCATAACATAATAAATAACATAACAAATCATTGGCCCTACAAGATGCAAAGCAACATCGAAATAAAACTCGTTTTCGACCAGTCCATTCACTATCAACTCCACAGAGAGAGAGAGAGAGAGAGAGAGAGAGAGAGAGAGAGAGAGAGAGAGAGCGTGAGTGAGAGTGAGAGAGTTGTCTGATCGTTTCCAGTTCAATCAATAGCGGCCATGTTGCCATAAATCCGTGCATCGAACAAACTGTACACCTCTGTATCTATTAGATCGCTTCATATCAAATGTCCCTTTTTTCGAAATGAAACTTTAACTATACGTTCTTTGGAACAACACGTGTACTTGATCAAAGTTATCTCTACGCTACGTCCAATTAATACGCGTTTTCCATACGTTCGTTCTGTTTTTATCATAGGAAAAATGATCGAGAAGGTATCGATAAACTCTATCTTTTTCTTAATTTTTCGATTCTAACAAGAGAACACCTGATGGGTGTAATTCATCAGAAACTAAACGATCAAATATGTTAATAACGTAGCTCAGTCGACGATAAAACAAAATTTAACGAATCATCAAGAATGACTCTACACGTTTCGATCTGCCAATCTGTTTCTCAGAGTAGAACGCCTCAGCTAATATATAAAATACACGATCGAATGTATTACGATACGTAAAACGTTGGAATAACAATCAGCCGGAACAATAACGAGAAAAGAGAATTGCTCCGCAAAGAAAGTTCGATAGAAAACAGAAAATCCACCGAGTCCATCCCGTGCATCCTTTGAGGAGAGCGAAGTGGAAATTTCTCTATCCCTCTTCCTCTCTATTCCTCGTTCGTTCGCTTCGTCTTCCCTCCCTTTCGTCTCTTGGTCGCTCTCTCCAGGGTGCCAGCCAGTTTCGTGATACGAGGCGGCCTGGATCGATAGAGAGCAGCTCAAGCTCCTTGGTGTTCCTCTCTCTCTCTCTCTCTCTCTCTCGTTGAGTTCCCTGATTCCTCGAGGACTCCTGAAGGTGCACCAAAAGCATTTTCTCTCGATACGAACGAACAGGAACCAAGCACGTAGAAGGAGAAAAAAGGGTGATATGTAGAGAAGAGGGAGAATGATAAAAAGAGGGAACAAGGTCTCGACCTGTACTGCCACCGCCCTAGGGACCACCTTTTGTACGTTTCGGCTTTTTAAGGGCTATTCGAGTGGACGAACGAAGGTCTACGGCCCTGCCCGTGAGACACCGTGCCAACAGCTGGTGGAAAAATCGAAAACGCAGCTGCCGTCTTCTCGAGCGGCATAAATTCCAGCCTTTATACATACCCTCGTCGACACTGGCCAACGTCTTCCATCCGCCTTGATCATCAGCCTCGGAGTTTTCGGTCGAGAATATAATCGTGGGAGGCTTTGGTTCCTACGTTGCAACTTTGCTCGCCCGGAACTGGTTGGCTTGCTCGCTCCGGCATCAGCCGCTCGTCGTGGTTCGACCAGGTTGCTAAAAAAATGCATCGAGTTGAGAGTTATGAAATGGAGAATGAATCTCTTGCAGTCTTGCGGTTTTTAGTACAGGTGGTTTGGCTTGAGTTTTCAGTCTTTGATGTCTTTTTATTCTTCTTCTTCTTTTTCTTCTTCTTGAATCTTTTTTCATTTATTGGATATTTTGGTTGTGTGTGGCAAAGTGCCGCCGAGTTGAGAATTTTGAAACGGAGAATAATTCCTAGAAAATTGCGAGTTTAGGTTCTCGAATAGACAGGCCTCTGAAGAATCCCTAACATAGCGTCATTGGATACAAAATTAGAAAAGACATATGGAAGCTTCGAAATGGACGATTCAAAGAAATGGAAAATGAAAATCCTTACGACAACAGTCTCCTATTTCCAAATATAAGAAAAATGTGCTTGTAAGTTATCGGCCATAACACTTTTAACGCTTGATATGATATCGAGGTAACCTTCAAACTTCCAACCGTTTTCGAAATGGACGAAGATTCACTTTATGCTGTTACACGTGTCGCGAAAAGAACAGGTGTTTTGACAGTAAACTAGACGACTTCGATGTACATACACCTACGTTTATAGGTATTACAACGCTTATAGGAAACGCGACGAAGTTTAGAAATTATTAGAAAATTACTGTATCCTACATACAGTGTACATATATACACCCACGTTCGTAGATGTTGCGTGAAAATACCTAAACCTCTGTAATTCGATGATCAAATGTTAAAATTTGTCGTAGAAAAAATATCACCTAGAATTTGTGCGTATTCTAAACTTGAAAAGTAAATTTAAAAAACTGTCTACGCCTCCGATTCGATAATTAAACGCAGAAATAAAATTTTCCAAAGTACCTAAATTTCTTTATCTCGTCTTTTATACCTTTCATAAAAAAAAAAGAAAAATATTAAAACCTAAAATTCGTGTTAGGAAAATATGAAACGACGTTTACGTGTATCCTACAAACCTAAATTTTTAAGAATACTTAAATCTTCGGACCGTCGATTAAAAGGTAAAATCCATTAGAATTCCATGGAATCGTGATGGTCCGGGTATCGTGACCCCGTTCACGCCAGCTTTTGATCACGTCGCCGCGCCGTCCGGAACGGTGTACGCGTTTCTCGCCGCGATTCCTTCGTCCTCGTCTCAGACGGTTTTTGCGTCGGCCGCGTCTCGATAGAGTCGCTACTACGAGAGAGGAGTTTAAAGGTAAACGGGTTTCTCGCAGACGCGCACATCGCCACATCACCAGGAGCTCTGGCCTCTCTCGATCAGATCCACCAGCACTAACGTACGTGTACGAGGTTTCAGCGACCAGACACTAACGTTGGAAATTTTGAACTGTGATTGCCAATTTTAAGGGAACCAACCGCAGTTCAACTGCAATTTCATGCATATATCAAAGATCGGAATGTTTAAAAACGTAAACTGTAATTTAAAAAATTCGTATGGCAATTTTAAAGAGTTTAACGAATTTAATAAATCAAATATCGGCAGATTTTTAAGTTACAATCTGTGATATACGAAGGGGAATTACTCTTCGAAGCAAGGCCGAATTAGGATCTCTATAAAAAATTTGTTGAAATTGAATCAACATCCGAGTACTGGAACGTCGAAGGTTACATCCTTTGTTCGAACCATAAGCGCCGTCCCTCCTCGTCTGACGAAAATGGACCTCTGCCATCGCCAGGTACAAAGCCACCGAGACGTTCTTATTATTGCGTCAAAGAGACGTATTAGACGTTAAGTAGCGTTTAATAGCACCTGTTACGTTACTTCGCCCATTGCCTTACCTCTGTTAATGATATACAACACCCAAGACATAGTAAATATCCAGCATATGGTACATTTACAGTAACTGCTCACCGGTGCACGTGCACCGTTATCCCTTTAAAGGAAGGAATAAATGCCAGTGTAGTAGATAAAAAGAAAGATATCTGCCGCAATAAATAATAAATAATTACTTAATAGCGATAAAACGACATTTTTGTGTAATTTTATGTAAAATATGAAATAAATATTTTAATTTTGGAACGAATGGTCGATACAGGATGATTCAAAATATGAAAATGTTTTTTTAATTATTTCGTGGAGTAATCATTTATGGAATAGATGCTTTTTTTTCTTGTAAAATAATATACAATTATCTTATGATCTTATAACTGTAGTTATTAAATATTGGTTTAGTAAGGGATATATAAATTGCAAAATTTTCCTTTTTTATTACTTTATCTTCTGAAAGATTCTTCGTTACTCCATAAGGAAAATTTTGAATTTGCTGTTATTAAAGCGGAGAGTTACTTTGTTTTCCTCTTGGATTAACTATTTCACGAATTTCGGTTGTTAATAAGAATTAAAAGATCAGACAAAAATTAAACGTATTTGTTCGCTATCTTGTATTAGATACTCTTATCTCCCCGCGTGACATATGGCACGTTCACCTGGCGCCCTTGTGCAACCCATCTACTCTCTCGATACCAAGATCGACGGTTGTTGCTAAAAATTCTGCCCGACCAACAGATAATTCCATTATTCATTTTTATTTACAGTTTAATGCATCGTCTACCTTCCTCGGTTAAATATTTATTTTGAGTTGTAGTATATCTTTAAATACCCCATTGCAAGGTCCTTTCTACTATCCTGTCGAAAAAATACAAGGAAATTTATTTATAGATCTTTCGGAATTTACATTTAAAAAATTACTTCACGTGTAACATAAATTTTTATTTCAGAAATATTTTTAAAATATATTAAGTTCGACAAACATTAGTCTAAATAGAATTACGTTTCGCAAAATTTGCAAATAATATACTCCAACTTTAAATTATTAAAAAAAAGAAAGAAATTACCATCTTTGAGGTATTCGTTTGAACTCTTAAGAAATATGGTCCTTCTTCGACGACATGATAAAAATTTCTTTAAACACTATCTATCCAATTATATACTCCGTATAAAATGAACCGTTCTATTAAATTTTCTTCTCTCAATATAAAAACATTGAAAACGCGCGAGCGAGAATTACATGCACTTCAACCGCCATATTGTATAGCGTAAACTTTACCATCACCTAACCAGCCAGTGTTGACATAAATTCCATGCCAAGAACATCAATTCCACCATCGTATAACCAAGTAATCGTTAGCTATCGCGACATTTCCCGTCCACTCGTATAACAGAAGTTCCATGAGCGCTAACGCAAGGAGAACATGTGCCATCAGGCCCAGGAAAGCGAAGAGACTCCATGTCCACTGTGATGCACGTCCAACAAAACTATCCTCTTCAGTCTCAGTGTCTTGATAATACTTAATTTCATACTTAACATCGTTCCAACAAATCTCCTATATCTCGACTTCAATGAGAATCTTAAATCCTGTAAATGAGAATTTTCGATATAGAAAACCACGGTATCGAAACTTTATTTCGAAAGACAAGAAGCAAAAACCCATGTATTTGAGTACAATGAGAATTTTCAGTAAAAAAGCGTATTCCTATGTTATGTTGGACTTGCATAAAAATCTCATCTACCATCGGCGAGAATCTTTTTATAGAACGTAGAACTCCAGAAGAAGGAATGGTATCCTTGCCCAGGTCGAAAATTTGCTACAATCGGAGGCTTATTTCCAGTCGTCCAGGATACGCATATATTTTTATTTTGCTTGGGCTGTGCGGGGCCATGGCCTGCACAAAAGCAAAGAGAGAGGTTGGCCCAAAGCAACGGGGCCTGGATATTCCGGTTCATTTAATCGTTTCTTCGGACTTCGTGGTCAGGACCCTGGGTCTCTCATTCCTCTCTGGGTTTCTTCACGAGGAGACGAGAAATCGAAAGAAAAAAATGACGACGATGTGCCGTGGGTACACAAAGGAACCAGAAAATGGTACCTCTAGACAGCGTCATAGGACGCTGCCACCCAAATTGCCTCTCGATCCCATGAAATATCTTCTTTCGACGAAAAGAAACGCATTTTTTTCGAGTTTTGCGAACTTCGATGATTCTTGTAACGATATATGCAACGATTAACACGTCGAAAATATTATAAGATAAAAGCCATTAGTGGTTAATGTTGTACTTATTTAAAAGAACTCGTTGTTCTCTTTTTTTTTTTTTTTTTAAATCGTGTAGCATGCTTGAATCTTTTGAACGGGAATGAACATGCTACAATTTCACGCAATACTTGATATATTTTGTATATTTTTCCATATTATGTGCATTCTTCCATCTTCAAATTTCTCATAAATGGATAAAAATTGCCAATCTAAGAATAAACTATTTTCATTTTAAATTCTAATATATTGTTCGTATGTCGTTGAAACGGTATATTGTTACTTTAGATTTTAAATCCGAAGAGCCACAATTATGTCAATATTTTGTTATGCAGATAAAGCTATGTATAATATATAGTTATTCATACATTTCCCAATAATATTGCGTAACTTTTAAAAATTATTTTACAGTTTGTTCCTTAATGGATTGATCGGTACCATTGCTATCATAGAATCATGTATCTATCACCAGAAATCCACGTCTGTTAACTATTGTGCATCCTCTGTGCTCTTTGCATGAAATGCTTCTCCTTCTTTTTTTACGCTATTCTGCTTCCAGTATTTACTTATCAAATGAATTTAATCTCCTTTTTTAAAATTTCCACTGCTTCATGGACAACTAAAAAATAGCTAATTAATGATTCTTAATTATTGTAGTATGTTAGGTAGCTTTGTATGCTTGATGAATTTGTCACCGTCTGTTTCGTATGCTCCTGTAGCTTTTCACGCTAGAACGTCAGAACGTGGCTCGCGTGTCGACGGCCCATCGAAGAGGAGCGATTTCGACGAACACATTTTTTCCTTCAGAACGTATGCTCAGGCTGATTGAATTGATGAACGACAGGAGAACGAGAGAAGAGGACGTCGTGGTCTCGAAGGAGGCAATGACTTGGTCGTTGATCGTCAACGTTTAACGCATCTGGACCTGTCGTAACTTTAACGAACTCCGAATCTACAGGATGTTTCAAAATTTAACGCTACATTGATATATTAACCCCTCCAAAACTGAATTTTGTCCACTTTTCGTTTATATATAAAATTATTTTTTTATTAGTTACTAGTAACAAAGACATATTTTCTAATTTGGCATGATTTTGTAAAGAAGACATTAATGCACTAAAATTTGAGTCTAGTTTTACTGAGAACAAAGTACATTTATCGTTTAGTTAATTAACGATTATACTCAACGATCTTTTTTTCTCGCGAAGTAGCAAAATTAATAAAAATACGGAATAATCTTAAAATAATCTCATGGCAAGTGAAAAAAGGAACCAAGATTTTGAAACACCCTGTATAAAATCAAGCTAGTAGTATAACGTCGCTCGTGCATCGCTAGACCAAACAGAGGTTAACAAATGATAATTTAAATTTCAATGATTATCAATTTTCATCTTCGCATCGAATCCCGCAATTCTTTTTTTCTTTCTCTGCCCCTCTTTTCCCTCTTATCTCTTTTCTTGGATTTCGACGACGACGTCAACATGTGCATAAACGAGCAATAAAATCGACGAACGGTGATTTCATAAATATTCCTACGGAATTATTAAGCGTGATTTGCATACGTTGCAAACGCAAACCGCGATTCGCTCCTTTTCATGACGGGATACGCGAGCACGATGACGAGAGCGTGAACGTTTGCTAACGGCGAGCGAGAGAAACAAACATCAATGGCAGTATTATTCTTTCACAAAAAAAAAAAAGAAAAAAATTAAACAAGTAAACGAGTAAAATGAAAGTTTAAAAAAATAAGAGAGAAATTAAGATCAACGAGATCGTGGTTTTTGTAAAGAAATAAATTGAACACACAAAACAGTAACAAAGATTAAACTAAGCATAAGAAAGACATAAAATTATTTTTAGCTTTGTTACATAGATATTAAATGACGCAATCTGGACCAGAATCGAAAGTTAACAGTTCAGAACCTTAACTGAAATAATTAAAGTTTGAAAGCGTCTTTTAAACCTGTACTGCTGTATTATATCGAATTGCTTGAATTCATTGGAACGTAATTAATATTATCTTCCTTGAATCATTGAACCCCTGAAATTCGATTCTGGACCAGTAGGTGGCGGGGAGATTTTTTTTCTCAACCGGAAACGTATCCGAACTCGTCGCCACTCAGAGCTCTAGTTGCCCGGAAAAAGCATGCGAATGTTCACTCAAACTTTGCCAACAAATACGAGCACGTAGTTTAACAAAGATGATGTTTCGAAATAGAAATCGCCGTGTTTCTATCGTTAATTATAATTGAACTATTTCAGTCGCGAACTCCGCGAGATACGCCAGATGTAGCTTCAGTAAAACAATTAATAATTCCTCTAGTATATATATATATATATTATATATCTATACATTTTCTTTATTCTTATATACAATTATCACAGTGTATTACTGCATGGTATGTTTGTTTCTAAGACACATTCTATGTTCTTATTATCGGCTGTTACTACTTTGTACGTGACCAAAAATCATTCCGCGATATCATACATATTTAGATCACGTCGCCGCTTGTTCGTCTTCACACTACCTATCGAAAATGACATATTTTTTTTCTTTCTTTCATAATCTTACATCTCATTTATATTTACGTTATGCTTACAACATTAAGGAGATAGAAAAAATTCGCAATTGCATTTCTCTTCAAAAACAAGTACGCGACGCGACAAAAGTACGGGGCTCCTGAGATCAGCGGCGTCGTCTCTGGCGTTTCGAGCAACACTCGAACATGGCGGCGAGCTCGGATGTTCTCTCGACATTTCGAAAGAACGGCGCGCGAGGTGGAAATCGCCTCTCGATCATCTAGCCTCTTCTCGCCGTGTAACGTTCGAATATCTCGCCAGGTTCTCTCTCGATAGCCGGAGTCGGAGGAGTTAACGTGCGGCGTGCACGTTTCGAACTGAAGGGGGCCAGAAACGTGTACGAGGTCGGGCAAAATCACGAGGCGAGGTTAACCTCCTCCGCCTTGCCGTGTCGTGTCCTCCCGTTTCAACCACGAAAACGAAACCAGCAGGGAGAAAAAAAAGAGGTGGAGCGATACCGTGTGGCTCTCGTTGTGAAAGAGAGAAAACGAAAAGAAAAAGAAAAAAGGAAAAGTAAGAGTGACGGAAAAGGAAGAAAGAGAACGAAAGGGTAGAATAATAGGATCGAAACGAGACAGAGCAAAGGGGGAGGGAATGAACGGCCCTGGGAGTCATCAGCATCGCGGCTTGGGCATGCAGGGACGTTATAGGGCCGTAGTAACTGCTGGCACCCCGGCAGGGCCCCACTCTCGACCCCCAGCGCCCCCTCACGCCCGCGGTGGATGGCACCCTCATAATCAGCACCCTCAGCACGCCCAGATACCTCAGCAATACACCGGCAACAAGGAATACCCGTATCGACAATGTCCACCACCACGCTTCCATAACGGGTATATCATTGCAATAACGAACCTGGTGCACCTTCTGTGCATATTCTCTTATATCACAAATTTTGCAATATCATTCTTTTTTTTCTTTACATGTTACGTTTCTACATAAACTTCATATTTTGCAAACATTCTTCTGCTTTTTCTTTAGGTTTTTGTGAAAGATATTTTTCTTTAGATTTTCGTACACGTAATTGTTATTTTATTCTGTACTATGTTCGTGCGACTATCTACTACATATAAGGCATTTCATAATGTTAGAAAACTAAACAAAAGTTCGATATTCTAAAGTTATTTTATACTTTACTCTGTACAGACGGTTTAAAATTTCGCGGGGTTGATGACTCCACAGTCGACTCTACAGCCAAGTTAAAAATTCTCGAGAAGATGCGATAGAGTCTTTTCAGAGTTAGCATCGTATGATGCTGCGCAACCCATTCGTATACGAAACTACACTTTACGAAGTAATCGAAAGTGTTACGATTTGTTATCGCTAGACTTTTTTTATTTGCCTACATGGTTACATAACTGTTCGTAACGTCGAGAATTACGTATACATCGGTGTAATTCTTGAGAAGGTCACTTTGTTACGCTATCGATCGATCGAGAATCGAACATTCGTCGATAGGTTTTCGCATTTACCAACATGAATGATCGATATGGAAGGGAGTGATTGTCGCGAAAGTTTTCTGTTCGAGTTACGCGTTACGCCTAGTAAGTGTGTATTTAATTTTCAGAGTAACCGACATTGAAGAGTCGACCATTCTAATCGACGATAATAAACGCGCATAACGTTGTCCTCGAGTTGCGACGCTACAGATGCAATCGTGGTGCTTTTTCGTTTTCACATGCACGGTTTAGTGTCCGTCAGTCCGTTGAAACTTTCGTTTTTCTTTTCCTCTCGATCTCATCGAATTTCGGGACTTGTCTTTCGAGTTTGTTACTGTGATTAACATTCCGCGAGTTGGAAACACGGTATTTCTAGTCTATGAACCACGCGACACATAAACACACGTGTGCATGCGAAAAATACAGATGTTAGCTTGTTCCATTGAGATGATTTTGTGATACTGCTCCTGTACATACACACATGTTGTACGTATGTAATATAGAAGGATGAATACATACCGATTTGCTAAAAGAGTGACACTAATAAATAGTAGAAGTAAACTTTAAAGTTTAAAATAGAAAGTTATTAATTACATATTATAATACTCAATAATGAGAATATTTGCTTTCTTTTACAAATTGGCACATTGATCTTTACGTAATTATGATACTCGTACTCTAATAAAGAGCTAAATAATCGCTCAGCTAATTTTATAAATATCTCGAAATTGACAGTCTTTTTATGTGTTATTCTTGTAGTAAATCGACGATATGTAAACATGACACATGTTCACACAACTAAATATATGGCACGATTAAATACACTCGTAAGAATATATCGCGCGGCTAATTATTTTTGTTCAATATGATATCTTTCCTGCAAAATTTATATTTCGCGAGTTTGTAATGAAACTGTTCATAGCTGCATGAGACACCATACAGCACGCGACCTTGAAGGTATTATGTATATACAGATCAATAACAATCTTTAGCATTCGTTAACAGAATATGTAACTATGATCTTTTTCTGTGCCATAACGAATGCTTGTTCTTGTTTGAATTATTATTTTCTTCTTCATTCTCCTCGTCTCTATTTTCTCTGTACTCTACATATCATGTTTAAATCTTCTCTTCACTGGTTATCTTGTTTAGCATGCCACCGAATGTCAACTATTTTTTAAATAATTATAAGTATTGTCAACTTGTTTGAAAAGTGACACGATTATTTTAATATATTACTTTTCCAGCAAATTGACGATATACAGTTCATTTCTTCGTATTGCGTGTACTTGGTTGTCACGTGTGTTTTTTTTTTTTTTTTTTTGTTTGTTACTATCTCGTCTAAAAGCTTCCGTAAAAGTAAGACTACGTTTTACAATGGATTCGTCCCATATCGCTATTTTATGGATATCGTACACGATTCATGTAAACACGCCATAATATGGAATTTATTCAGCTACGCGTTACTAACAATAATATTATTCTCGTTTCGTATCTAGTCAAACGAACACTGTTTTATTTTAAATCTGTAAACGTATTAGCATTACAGATACCGTTGACTAAAATATAAACCTTGTATATGTCGAAAGATCAAAATGGCAGTTACATAAAAAATATATTTTAAAATCAAATATTGCTTCTTATAATTTATAAAAACTCATTGAAATCTGTAAAAATGCAAATCCAATTCTTCGCAAATCTACGAGAAAAATTTATGAAATTTCTATAAAGAATTGTAATTTGTTATTTTGATGACTCTGATAGTTCTAGTATTAAGATTGATACAGCAGGTGCGTTGTCGTCACCATAGTAATATTCTATATTCTACAATAGAAGAAAATCATGTTTATTATTACATCAAATTGTGTCATATATTAAGGAATCGTCCGATCAGTAGCACTCGTATTAATTGTTCGATAGATCGATACACGTGAATGATCAAGAGTTGACGTAAATCGTGTTCAAGGAGGAAAAATGAACTCCAAGTTATGCGTATATCGACGTTACGGTGAAAGTACTTGTAATTCAATGTAATGTAATTCAATGATTCTAAACGATCTATAAGAATTTCTGTGGAACTACTGGAATTGTTAACTACTATAAGTTCTGAATAATCCTCATTATCTGCATTAACTCTGCTACGATCTTTACATTTTTCTATTTCAATTTTCAAATTGAATCTAATAAATCTAAGAAAAGATCTAGATCTAATAAATTGTAATTCCGATCTATTACGAATTAATTGTTATTTATTATTTATTTTGAATCTGATATAGAATTTTACACAGATATAGTCTCTGAAACTTTTCAAAAAATATTGTTTCCAAAAGTTCTGCAGAATCTTATGCACCAGTGTCTTATGCAATGTGATGCCAAACACCTCGATTTCATGGTAACGTCGACACTCGTCGTCCTTTCTAATATAATCGCTAACAATTCTCTATGTATTTAGGGATTGTCCTGGCGTCGGTACGTCTTCCGGGCCAAACGGCAAGGAAGTTTCGTATCACGGGAACGTAGGCGGGTCTAGCGTGGGGTACAAACCGCCCCCGCAGCACAGTCCGCAATCAAGAGGTCCACCGGCTCACTTTCCACAAGAGTCCGTGGGCCCACCGGCCAATTCTCCACCGTTGCACATTAACATTTGCGGGCAAGTAAGTACCCCTCCTTCTGTACTATCTACGAGTCAGTATCTGTGTGTTTTCTTTCTTAAAAGATATATGTACTCGCAGGAGAACGCAATGCGTGGTCCATTATTGAACATGAGTCCAGGTCTTGGAGCTAGCGGCGTCGATATGGAATATCGTAGAAGTTCTCAAGGTATCTTTAGACTTTCGAGATACATTGTACAAACATATATTATTATATATGCTATACTATACTATACATGCATATATGATAGTATGCACATATAAAGTAATGTATACACACATATATGCATGTATACATTAATAATACCAGTAAATATTGCCACACATGTTGATATTTAGTACAGATCGAATTTCTATGTTTTTATCTCTTAGTTATCCTATTATTAAACTGCGAATGTTTATGTAAATTCGTATTCATATGATGCAACTAAGGAAATAAAATCTAAGGAGAAGTATGTGTGAAATTTCAACAACTAAATGTCGTAAGGGGTACTATTTTGTTATGTTATGTATGTTCTGTGCATTTTTACACATTTCAATTTCTCACAAATGCATAAACGTCCGTAGTCTATTTATTATAAATCTGTATTCTACTCATGATACGAAATATTAAATGAAATAAAATTTATTAGAATCTCCTAATAGATGTAACTGGTAGGTGTCTTATTACTTCTGACTGTTAGGTAGTGTGCTGTTTATAGATTTTTGATTTAGTGTACGACCATTGTATACATATACATAGCTTCTTTGACCCTATGGCTGAAAGTGAATGAGAGGTTATTTCTTGTATCTTTATTTCAGCGACAAACCAACTGCCTCTGAGTCCTGTACAAATCCAGCCATCGCCGCCATATTACAGACAGCCTAGTCAAGACGATGGTAGAAAGGTATACGTCTGTGCACTTTACCAAAATTTCTGTTCGATCGTTCCATCACAATTTTTTACTTTCAATGCAAGATCGATATCGGTATAATTTTAGAGTGAATCTCCTTCGAGGAAACGCCGTCGAATATCCCGCAACGGTGCCGTTTCCGGAATAGAAGTTCGTGAAACTACGCCACCCTCGCCTACACCGTCATTGCACACTACTCCGCCGCCATGGGAGTTCTCAACGGCGCCCCAGAGGCGATCACCTCGAAATCATATGTCGACACGCGGCAGTCCAACTATCAGAAATCGTTATCAACGATACACAGACTCGTTCGGCTTGTCTTACCCTTTCGTGCCCGGTCATACCCCTCATCCGCCCATTCATAACTCCCACCATGGGATTCACAATTCTCATCACAACATTTCGCACCATAATATACATAATTCGCATCATAATATGCATAACGCGCATCAGACGCATCCCCATCATCCACCTGGTACGGGACACCATCCCGCGCAAGGAGCAAACGGCCCTGTGGTCGTGGACGTCGGGCAAGTCGGTGTTTCCGGTTTGGGGGTTGCCGTTAGCGGGGAACCACTCTGGCATCCTCAGGCGACAGGTTACAGGATCCCATGCCAGCTGCACGGCATATACACACCGACCGGAGCACACGCGTTCGCACATTCGTGTCAGGTAAATGTTTTATAAAATCAATATCGCAACTAATTTTATAATAGTCAATAATCTTGAACAAATTCAGGAACTAATCCTCTATAAATATGACATCATATTCCTTCTGTATGATCTTATAACGTAAATTTTGTTGCGTTTAAAAAATTTTACTTTTTATGGTATTTCTAGTTAAGATACTAAATTTATATGTATATAAAATTTGAGTAATTATATATATTATATATATAAATCTAAACATTTAATTGAAATTTTAATTAATTAATTAATTAAATAAATTCCTAAAAGAGTTTGAGATACTTAGAATATTATAATAGATAAATTTATATTTCCCCAGGTTACCCACCATCATAGTCACTATTCAGCGGCTCATCCGACCCACCCAGGCCACAGCCTGGTCGGTTCAATAGTTGGCGCTGCATCCAGAGGATACCCAACACCAACCGGAGGTCCTGTAGCGGCTCTTCATCACGCTCACGCGCCTCCTCCACCCGTCCATACTACTCATTACACTGCGCACCATCAACTTTCCCAACAGGTACGATTCACCAGTTAAGACAAATTATTATAGTATACAGGATATTTTATCATTACTAAGAGAAAACATTTATCTAACGTTTTTCATTTTTTTTTTTTGTTACAGCGAGAAGTTGAATTAGAGTTAATAGAGTCCCATCATCATCATAGAGTGGGAGCTACAGCCGGTGCCCCATTACCATTACCACACTCGTATTCACCGCCAGCTCTAACTCAAGTTACCACTCCTACTCCTACTCCTATATTCTTATCAGAAACGAGGAACAGTCAATTGGAAATGATTCAAACCAGAACTCGGCGCACACCGTCCAACGTTCACACGCTCAGACGACCAAGGTCGAGTAGATGGAGAGGTACGCCTCCGATAGCACCGGCTACTTATTCAGGATTCCTGTTACACTTCTTGTAAGTATCACTTTGTCGTTACTATTGATACCAATCGGCGCTGCCCAAGGAAATACATAGACATCTTCATGTCTATGAGTGAAAAAAATCCCCGTTGTACTTCATTAATGCTAAATGACCTTTAGTTTTATATATATACATCCAAGATATAATGCTCTCGGGTTCCATTTTTTTAGTTGCAATCGCAAAAATATGAATGTACACCTACATTCTATTGCTATTAATAAAAAATATGGACTAAACAAATAGAAAAGAATTATTATAAGATTTGTAAAAAATCTACTATGAATAGTCATGATTCAACCTCATTTATGACGAGTTCGTTTAATTTACAAAATTTTGCAATTTACAGTGCAATGCTCAGCAATCCACCATTATCTCCGTACAGTCAGGCGGAACTATCCTCGCCGGACTCAGCGACCGAAAATTACGAAGCACTGCTCTCTTTGGCAGAGAGACTAGGAGAGGCTAAGCCACGAGGATTGACTCGGGCTGAAGTGGAGCAGTTACCCTCGTATAAATTCAACGCGGAAACACACCAAGGAGACCAAACCAACTGCGTGGTCTGCATGTGCGACTTTGAAGCTCTGCAGTCACTGCGTGTTCTACCGTGCTCGCACGAATTCCATTCTAAATGCATCGACAAGTGGCTTAAAGTAAGTTTATTGAGAATAATACGATTCTATATAGACCATTAGCGATCCACTATATACATCGAGGCTGATACTTTTGTGGTGGATCGTCAATTCGTTCTATTACATACTAAACTAACAGTTGAAGAGCTTCCTGAAATTAATTATTATATAATCATCTATAAACTAAGAATATTATTTGAGGCTTGAGACTTGCCTAAATTAAATTTCAATTAATGACCATAATTTATTAATTTTTTAATTACAGTCAAATCGAACGTGTCCAATATGTCGCGGGGATGCCGGAGAATACTTTGGAAACAGCGGGACCGGTAGCGACTGACGCCAAGCCGCTCAAGTACACTAGCGCCAACTGTCACGGATCTCAGGGACGCTACTCAGCACAGAGCTTCCAGCGATCACGTTGCTGGTTTGTGCAAATTTCTGTTGACAAGCATTTCTCGCCTTTTCTCTGACCGAGTCGTTAGTATGTCACGGTTGATCACCTCGATTTTGCGAAGAGGAGAGGATTGGGAATGAATGAAACACGGAAAACAAAAAAAAAATATAAGGGGGATAAAAAAAACATAGTAAAATTCAGGGTATGTTGTCAGGGTGTTTGGTGTCGAGAAATGGACCACACACACGCAATAAAAGTACACGATTTAAAATTGCAGCATGCAACATTTTTACAATGCGAATTAACGTCTCTGCGTTTATTCCATTATTTTTTC